>NW_017672343.1:108911-199133 GCF_001879085.1 Nicotiana attenuata
TTTTTCCTCCAGGATAGAACGAATTACACACTGGTGTAGTGGTACTTCAAACCCCAGTGTTTCAGCGAACACAAAGTTCGGTAGCAAATCACACTTACTTTTTGCTTGGTTTTGATGCTAAAAGTATGCAGAAGAAGGAGAGGAAACTCAGAAAATTGTAGTTAAAATTCTGAGCAGAATAGTGTTGTATTTATAGCCAAAGTTGGGTCTCTTCAGAATGGCTGTTTATGCAAAACGCCCACAACATAAATGCCATTACATAAATGGCCATTTACTCAATAATAAAGAGGGAAAATAAAGAGGGAAAATTGAAGAGGGTAGTTACTTTTCTGTTACCAAAACAGAAAAACGGATTGGATTTAATATTAATATTTTGTTATTAAAACAAATATTTAATAACATTTCTGTTAATATTTTACTATTAACAAATAAATTTGGTCCAAAAAGTTAATCAATCAATCATTTGACCAAATCCGAATCCGAGAAGTCGAAGTCGAAGCCGAGCCGAGCGACGACGACGGCGCGAGGCTTGCCTTCTTCTCAACTCTTTAAGAGCTAGAAGAAGAGCAATTGCTTATATACCCATAAAAAACCTCTTCCTCTTCCAATATGGGACAATGCCCATTTGCCAAGGGAGGGGGAACTTAAAATTTCACTCAAAAATTTCATTTCCCTCCATTTCCCATTCACCCTCTTTTAAGTATTTAATATATTAATTAAATACCTTAAAAACCCAACAATTAATTACTATTTTATCATAGAAATTTACTTATAAAGAGGAGTCTTGGCGTAACATTAAAAATTGTTATGGTGTAACCAACATATCACATATTCAAGCTGTCGAACAACCTTTTGTAGAAATGTAAGATAAAATTACTTACCTAACTCAACGTACCCTTTCTCGTACCTTGCATATAAGGGGAGCTTAATGCATTGAATTGTTTGTTATCGTGCATAAAATTTAAACTCTAGTTAAATTAAACCAAATTTGTCCAAATACTCCTATCTTTTATTATTATTATTATTATTTTTTTTTTTGTCCTTCAACTTGCACTTATTAGTTGATGTTTCCCGATTTAAGCAAACTTATGTTTCTCTGCTCAGAGAAAAAGCTCAAACCCCATACAGAATCTCACAGAAATGGCATCCAACAGATCTGAATCGATCCCCGCCGATGCGGCGGACTCGAACGGCGATCGCCGGAAAGTAGCTCTGATCACCGGCATTACCGGTCAAGACGGCTCGTACCTCACCGAATTCCTCCTTGACAAAGGCTACGAAGTCCACGGCCTAATTCGCCGATCCTCCAATTTCAACACGCAACGCGTGAATCACATCTACATCGATCCACACAACGTTCACAAGGCGCGTATGAAGCTCCACTACGCTGACGTTACCGATGCGTCATCACTCCGGCGTTGGCTCGACACGATTCTCCCCGACGAAGTCTACAACCTCGCCGCACAATCTCACGTCGCCGTCTCCTTCGAGATCCCCGATTACACCGCCGACGTCGTCTCCACCGGTGCTCTCCGCCTTCTCGAAGCCGTCCGTTCTCACATTTCCGCTACTGGTAGGTCACACATCCGGTATTACCAAGCCGGTTCATCCGAAATGTTCGGATCCACTCCTCCGCCGCAATCCGAAACTACGCCGTTTCATCCTAGGTCGCCTTATGCTGTATCCAAGTGCGCCGCGCATTGGTACACCGTTAATTACCGTGAAGCCTATGGGATCTTCGCTTGTAATGGAATTCTCTTCAATCATGAATCGCCTAGGCGTGGTGAGAACTTCGTGACCCGGAAGATCACTCGGGCTGTGGGTCGGATCAAAATCGGGCTACAAAGCAAGCTGTTCCTGGGTAATTTGCAGGTAGAAATGGGAAAGTTTTTCACAAAAATATTAACTTTTCAGCTCCCGTAATAAAAAATAGTACTACTTTTCAGCTCGAATAATATTAAATTAGTCACTGTAATGTCCTGCAGTTTCAGTTTCACTGCTGGGATTTGGAACTCCAGGACATCAGTTATTTTTCAAAAATATGAATGTCACCAACTAGCGGTTTTAACTGAAAGCTCGAAGTTCCAAAAATTTAACGAGACAGTATTTTGAACTTTTTGTTAATTTCAGCAATACTTTAAATAGCAGTCCTAAAAGCGGCTATTTGTGCACTTTCCAGGCATCCAGGGACTGGGGTTTTGCCGGGGACTATGTGGAAGCAATGTGGATGATGCTGCAGCAAGAGAAGCCGGACGACTACGTGGTGGCGACGGAGGAGTCGCATACGGTGGAGGAGTTCTTGGAGGTGGCATTCGGATACGTAGGATTGAATTGGAAGGATCATGTGGTGATTGATAAGAGATACTTTAGGCCTACAGAAGTGGATAATCTAAAGGGAGATTCGAGCAAGGCGAGAAAGGTTTTGGGTTGGAAGCCCAGAGTCGGGTTCGAGCAATTAGTGAAGATGATGGTGGATGAGGATGTTGAGTTAGCTAAAAGGGAGAAAGTTCTTGTTGATGCTGGTTACATGGATGCTCAACAACAGCCTTGATTCATCACATTATTAAGTTTTCTTTATTTTCACACTTCCATTTGCAGTTTTAAGAGCGGCATCATCATGCTATTTTGTATTGTTAGTTGGTTTTTTAACTCAGGTGAGTTCAGGTCAACTTACTCGTACCTCAACGGGTACCTACTACCTCACACAGCAAAGATATCGGGAAACTTTGTCCTAATTCTATCTACCAAAGCTTAGGCAAATAGAAAGAAATGCCTTTTGTACTGTTGTTGTTCATTTGAATACAAACATATTGTATGAGTTGTCAAAAAATTCTGAGACCAAAATTTTCATCTCTTATGCAGTAGTACTTATTTTTTCTATGTTCCTAACAAATTGAAATTTAGATCCCATACAAAGGGGATATTAATTTTTCTTTCTCCCAGTTTTATTAGATCTCATGCAAAGTGTACGGTGGACAGAGAGGAACTCAAGAGTTTTTGAAGACAGATACAGTATTCTTCAGAATGTTAAAGATGCATTGTATTCTTTTGTTTCACTTTTGGTGTAAAGAAAGACGTATAGAGAATACAGAGTCCTTGGGTATAAGGATAATAATTCCGGGATAGATAAAGTTTGAGATTAACTTTATCCTATGATTGGTTTAAGAAAAGATACATTAATAAGGATGTGTTTGGTATGAAGAAAATTATTTTCCTCGTGAACTCATTTTCCTCCAATTGGAGTAAAATGTTTTTCCTATCAGGAGAATGAAAACATTTTACAAAACTCCTTTTAACCCTCCCCACCCTATTCACCATTCCCACCACCCCCAACTAACCCCACCCCCACACCCAACCACCAAACCCCAACCCCCAAATCCCCATCCCCCGCCTACCCACCCCACCCCATAATCCACACCCCGCCCTAAAAAAAATTATTATTAATTGTACTTTTTTCATGTTATAGATAGATTTTTTTTTTCATTTCAACAAATGAGTATTTTTTTATATGATATAAAAAGTATTTTTTTCATTTCAACAAAAAAGGTATTTTCTTTCGTTTCAACAAAAAAAGTATTTTCTTTTCATGAGGTAAAAAGAGTATTTTTTTTTTATTTATTTAAACAAAATGAGTATTTTCTTTGATGTAGAAAAAGTTTTTTTTTTATTTCAATAAAATGAGTACTTTGTTTTTGTTTTCATGTTGTAGAAGAGTACTTTCTTTTTCAACCAAAAAAATAGTATTTTCATTTTAGTTATGGAGCACAAGTTTTAACGTTATTTTGCGTAAAAAAGTGAAGCAACACATTAGTTCCTTTGGGTTTGTGTGAATTTTTAGAAGAATAATTAAATTCTTAAAGGAAAGAGAGTCCTGAAAATGTTGGATATTTGGGGGGAGGGGGGGGAGGGGGGGGGGGGGGTCAAGCAAGGAAACATGGGGACTTGGAGGAGGGGAGGGCGAGCAAGGAAACATGGGGACTTGGGAAGGGGGTGAGAAGAGTAGCATAAAAAAATATTTTCTGCTCTCTAATCAAACACTAGAAAATATTTTTCCGAAAAAGTTTTCTACTCACTAGCCAAACAAGGGAAAATAAGTGATAAAACCACTCATTTTGCATGGAAAACATTTTCCTTCATACCACACACACCCTAAAAGTAAAAAGAAACCAATCTTTCTAAAGCAAGAAAAGATGGAGTGAGAAAAATGTTATACATGCGTATCTGTAGACAAAAATACTACTACAAGAATTACTACACCTCAATCCATAGGCAAAGATACAATGACAAAAGAAAAGAAAACAGCTAAATAATAATGCAAAAATTGAAGGGGAAGTCAGCCAGGGTCCTTTTCATCAACCTAACTGGAACAATTAGACAAGCTAAAATACAACAATTCACTGATCACCTTATGTCTATCAAAGTTAAAAATGAAACAGTGTTACAAATACCATTACAATGAAATGAACAAGGACTGAACTGGTGGCTGAAAATCTAATAATTATATCCGTTAAAGCTCGGTAGCTCTCCCAGAAGAAGGTTTCTCATTTACAAATGTTACCAAGAATATTTCATAGCAGAGTATTAGAAGAAAGCAGTTGTTATTCCCGGGGACGAGCAAGCCAGAGAGAGCTCAGTGCTCGAAGCCGAGAGAAATAATCACTGATCGCAAGAAGAGCACGAGCTGATTGGCGAGTTGTCAGTATACGATGCATTTGCTGCAATGTCTGTTGCCGAAGGTTATCAGCCTGCGGAGAGATTCCATAGATTAGCCTATGCATGCAAAGAAAAGCTTCAAACATGTACAAAATGCAGGTAGACTTTCCCCATATGTTCTGAAGCAAATTTATATAAGTTATCATCACTATACTACAGCCACCTTTTGAGCAATGAGAGGGGAGATCAATAAACCCCCTTCTCCTCTCCTCTCCTCCATTTTTGAGAGTAAGACACAAACTTAAGGCTTTAAGAAGAGAGAACATTCCCCTGAATAGATCTTAAAATCTTCAATTAATAACGACTCATCACGGATCTTTGCCAGTCAGATTCGTCCAACTATTTCACACCAGGAGTATCTACAGCTCCTAAAATAACAAGGAGTAAGCAACTTACAAATAAGGTCATGGCACAAACTAGGGCATAGACTTTTACTTTATCAAGGCAATAGTAAGCGACTAATACTGATACGAGGAGGTGTTTATGATGAGAGACGTTAGATTGCTCTCTGCTGCTTGTGGCATTAATCCATTCTCTGGATGTTGCAAACGACTAAAAAGGATCTAACAAAGGGGCTTGGAATATTGTAACTTCCCTTTCCCTTCTTTTTTGCTTCTTTCATTTTTTTTTTTCAAGGAGGCAACTCGGAAAAAGTTAGGCAACAGAAAGATGCAAATGTTTGACACGTCAATGATGAATTTTAGGCTGTTAAGAAGCTCTTCACACAATCAAAGCGTATAATTTCAAAGGTATAGACACAGAATATGAAGGATTAAGCACCTGTCGTATGAAGCCCTCGAGAGTTCCGAGCTTCCCCATTGCCATGGCCATTTGACCCATATAATTGGCAACATTCCCCGAGGAACTTGAAGGTCCAAGGGACCCCGCCAGAGTCTCAGCCAAAGACTGCTGCAGTGCCTCCATTCCTTGGGATAAAGCATCTTCCGCCTGTTGGGATGACTGTTGCAAGTTGTTGATTGCCAATAATTGTTGTTCGGTTAGAGGCTCCAACTGGTTAATGAGGAGCTGCAACAAAATGGCAAGAAATTCAAGAACTAGCAGGAACACTAAGTCAATAATGTCTTCCCGTCACCTTTACCCCTTGAAAAGAGAAAAAGAAAGGAAATGTCCACTGTGTATTAGACTGTAGGAATTTTTCCGAACTGGACGACAAGGGTTGAGGGAGAGGTTTGACTAAAGCAAGACCTTTATTTCACTAACAAGAACAGCAATGTAAACACAACAAATGGAGTTGCAAGCATGATGAAATAAGAGCAGTGCATCCCAAGAAAGAATCTTTACCAAGAACTTCCAGCTAGAGAAATACGCTGAGGTCATGCAAATGGAGCGGTACGCAGAGAACTAAGCAGGTGGAGGAGGGTAACATGCAAAGATATTAGATGACTAAACCTAATCAGAAGAACCAGAATGTAAGAAGGTAAGGGTGGAGGGAGAGTTGTAACAAAAGCGAGACTGTAGGGATCTCAGAGATAATTGAGCTGTTCATTCTCAGCACAAGAACCACCATCATAGGGACAACAAATAGGAGGCGGAGGCGCAGAGCACACTGGAACCAGAGTAGTGCACCCCAAAAAGAGCATGCTTACTGAGAACTTCCAGCTAGAGAAGTAAACACAGGTAATTCATCAACATGTGGCAACAACTTAGGTCAGAAATCGATATTTGACCTCTACAGTTCATGTTGAAGGTGAAATACAGAAAAGGAAACTTCTTTTACTAGAAAAACTGACTTCTATCACGCTAAACGTGCTTGGATCCCTTTATGGGTTGCTGAGACATTGGGGTTAATTCTTGAAATTTAAGCCTCAAAAATTGAGAACTCTTTCCAGGCGATGAACAACTACAATCCCATCAAAAATTCCAAATGCATCCTGTTTTATTCTAGCACAGGCATCATCTCACATGTCCAACCACCATTCACTAATTTAAGAGCTTTTCTTTTTCTGTTCTTTTTTTAGCCAAAGGGATGGGAAAAAGTTATTCGACAAGCTGCACAATCACTTGTGGGAAGTAAAAGGTTCTCACCTTGAGGAGTTCAGACGAACGGAATCCACCAAGCCACAAGAAGCATCTCTCTGCTGGAGTTTTCCACATGCCCGACAATATGTGAAAAACGTCGGACTTTGCAGCATCCCCTTTTATCCTGAATATGTCATCATAGTGTGCTAAGATACCATCGACAATTATGCGAAGTTCACCATCACCAGCATGAGAATTTACAGCTCCCCTTAACTCATTAATTCGTCGGTTCTGCTCCTCCAACCATCGGGCATATTCTACATCAAATGCCAAAGCTCCTAGAAGGACCGGAAGTTAGCTTTACTTACTTTCACGGAGTTCTATATTCAAACTAGTTTTTACAAAATCAAATATTCTGAATTCAAGGGAATTCTATGTTATCTAAAGGAATAAAGACGACCAAATAGCAGATGAATCACTACTCCAAAGGAGAATAACTGTTAATGACTATCTAAAAGCTGCCTTCATGGCTAATGCTCCTCCTTCATAACAGCGGATAACCAAGGAGGCGGCAAATTGTCACGGGGTGCTGCCGCCTATGCAAGAGGCTAAGAGAGGACACATCACAGCTATGGGACCTTGTGTGCTCCTTCTCTAGCATCTCATAGGTGTTCACTAGAACAATCGAAGAAGTAATGTAAAGCTGGAATGCAGCTTGAAGACTACACTGTTGTACCGTTTTTGGATTATTTGGATTGGAAGAAATAGGAGATTAGTCTATTATAGTGAGAATGATATGAAGACTACAGAGGTTCTTGTTTTGCTTATACTTCTGGTGCAAGGAGAGAATTCCTTTTTGTATAGAGAATTGGATTTTAAGCACACGCCCTATGTGTGCATTTGTACCACGCTATCTTGGTAAGTAATTAATGAGACGCATTTGACTTATCCAGAAAAGGAAAAGAATGCAATAACCTCCATACTCAACTTTCTTCGCTACTCTGGTTAGATTCTTCCTCACTCTTCACAAAGCTATAGTACTTCCATTTTCCTTTTTAATTAAATACCTGTAACACGTCCTATGCCAAAAACCCAGGCAATGATTTCCTTGGCATGATGAAACATATGGATGAATATAGCAACCTAGTCCAATAATTCCAATAAAGAAAGCCACTAATGAAATTTGAAAGTCTGTAGAAAAAATAATACTTGTCTATAGATTACATTTTAAATTGAATGCCACCAAAAAATACACGAAGTACAGAAAGTAAAAGTTCCTTTTCTAAAGCATTTATCCAAATATTTAGAGCCCGTTTGGATGGGCTTGTTGTAAGTGACTTTTAAGCCAAAAGCCATAAGTTAAGGAATTCTAGCTTTTGGCTTTTGGCTTATTTTTGTCATTTTAGCTTAAAAACAAGTGCTTAAAAACACTTTTTTTACTTTATCCAAACACTACAAAATGGCTTAAAAGCACTTAAATAAGCCAATCCAAACGGGCTCTTAGTCATATTGACTACCACTAGAAACCCATTTTCGTGTGGTAAATTTTCATCTCGCGACAAATTTGGTCCTTGGTTCTGTGTAGTTAAAATAATGTGGACACTCACTTCTTCAAAATATTCAAATACAGCATTTCGCTTCAATCCCCCCACCCCAAAGCAAAAAGGAAAGAGAAGAAAAACCAAAAAATGCCATTTGATTACCCACTTTTAATGCTTTTACTTTTCACAGACAGATTAATACACAAGACATCTTGGGCTGAACTGAGAAATATGACATTAAGATATCAAACTGGTAAATGAAATAGCCTTTATATACATAAAAGCTAGTACATTGGAAAAGACAGAATAAATCAGATCAACTAGGGAATATATGATAATTTCCGTAAGTGAACAAAATTCATTTAATCGTGTATTTACTTGTCCGAGTCACTGAGACACCTTACTATTGAATACATTAACATTATGTGAAACCAACTCGAAGTCAGCAATAAACTACTCAGAGGGCATTATAATCATCAGAAGGATACCCATACATCAATATGGATAAGAGGGTTAGTTCAGGTTCCACGCAACAATTCTACCACTAATCTACTTTTACTTTATTATAACAGAGAGTTATACCCTTCATTAGTCAGCCATACCATAATTCCTTGTATTTTACTATAACCGAGAAATCCCCGAGGGATAGTGGTAGATAATTTTGTTAATTTTTTTGATAAATCAGTCATACTGGATGCGGAAGATGAGCATACCATTTCCGCTCATCGACTGTGATTGATCTCCTGAACCTGAAATAAATATGCCCTGCGGCAAAAAAAAAATGTCTCAAAAAGCTGATCATCTGATAGGCCGCGAGCTAATAACTATGGAGGTGCTAGCTGTACGTGTTAAAAGTGAAAAATAGATGAGGACACAAAAAATGCCGAACAAACCTGTTGTCGAGCTCGTTGAAGTTCCTGCTCTAGTTGTGTCAGCTTCATCCGACTGCTCTCTAACTGTTGAACATATGCCTAGACCAACAAAAGCCATAAAATAAGGAATTACTATATTTGATACTAGATCTATTTTCACATTACAATCCGTGCACATGTATGTAGTACTGATACCCATCTCACAAGCATAGATAAGGGATAACACCTATTCTATTAGAATGTTAACTTAGTTCAACAACTTTTTTCTAATGCTCCGAGGATATCTAGAGCAAGAAATAATGTTACTCATCACTTCAACAAGAAATCTCTAACTATAAGTTCTCAAGAAGTAGTCTACTCTAATGTTCCAAAAAAGAACTAATAGATGGGCATCCATACATTAACACGCATTAAACTTCACTAACATCCCCCAGGTTTCCAGTCATGTTCAAGAATGGGGTCCACTGAGATCTCAAGGTTATGTAGAAGATACCAATTTTGTTCTTTGCTGTGAAATACTCAATACCACATTTCGTTCAGAAACCTTCAGCATAATAATTCATTTTCATTCTTATCTCAACGATAAGAATAACTCTAAGCTCCTACCTCAATACTTGAAAGAATAAAGTGTTCTATTTTTCTTTACGATTTTTCCTAAAAATGGAACATATGCACATCAGCCCACTTTTTTATTAAGGTAAATAAATTTATTATAGATGCGGAAAACCCTATATACAAGTCGTATAAAGGTAGAGAACCTACACCAAAATTTGGCTTTTCACAAAAGAAACTCAACCTTCTATACAAATACGGACCTCATGGGTACACATAAGCTCTCTCTTTTTTTGGTGAGAAAGAGGTACATGTAAGCCCACTTATTATCCACCAATCTTCTACTGGATGCAGAAATCCTTCATTTATTCAGGGTACACTAGATTCCGAGCTAATAAATTGAGGCACTGAACCTTTTTTTTCCATTTTGACTAGTATTATGACATCAAACTTTCAGATGCACCAGCTAAAACTTAAATGAGAGGACCTACTCAGGCAGGTTTTGGATGACCACAAACCAAAAGGTCATTAATTACAATTCCAAATTTAATCTCAAGCACAACGAATAGAGTATATACCAAATGAACAGAAATAGTGCTACAGCAAGAGAACTTACCTTTTTCCTTAGACGACTTTTTCGAGCTGCTTCACGATTTTGGGCAAGTCTACGAAGTGTCTGCACAACAAGAGTTCAACATCATATAAACTTTTCTTTTTCCACTCATATTCTGTCATTCTAAATGTGACAATAAATATAGGATACCTTCTGATCTCTTGTCCTGTCACTTCCATCAGAAGCTACCGCACCCAGTTGTTGAGAATTTAGGAACTGCACCAGCAGTGACTGAATCTCAGTTTCATCAAGCATTTGTAGTACAGATTATTTTACAGGATAAAATGTAGTGAAACCGCGTTCAGGGAAGTTCATGAGCTAATATGTAAGGGCACAAACATGTTTATTTTTTCAATAAACTAAAAAAGAAAATAGCTGTACTTTTGTATGTTTTTAAAGGAAAAACCACGATTGAACTCATGAAGTCAAACCAGTCAACCAAGCCTACTTGTGCTTACTGAAGTCAAGAATAGTCATAGCTCAAAACATATAATTACAAATTAAATACAAGAGATGGATTCGAGAAGTAATTGGTTTACCCTGTTCTTATCTTCCGTATCGGCATCTGTTGATGTACTAGGACTGATATCAGCCATCGTGGACTACCGCCAATTTTTTGGATGATCGATTCAGATTGGTACACAAATCAGATGTAGTATCTTCTGTAAAAACACCAAGGGAGAAGATGATGTCAATACATATTGACGTGCGGACATCAAATTGTTAACTGCTAAAGAAATTTGGTAACAACATTAAAGCACAAAAGACTTGTCTCTGCAATAGGCAATACAGTTTGGCTAAGTTACAAAGAGAAGGCATCAATGTCGTAACATAATTTTCTGAAACAGAAAAGAAACCAACAAGCTGGCTAAGATGGATATTGGAAAGTCAAGGTCTATTTATGCATATAGCGTTAGACAACAAGCAAATTTTGTTCACCATAAAACCAATAACAAATCCAAGAAAAGATCATGTCCTAAGTATATATCTAGCAAGAAAATTCGCACTCCTCGCTAACCCTAAGCTTCAGCCTCATGAACATTGGCCAATAGGTTCATTCATCAGATGAGCAGCCAACTGGGGATATGTTTTTTTGGTGATGGTGATCCATAAAAGTTTACTCCTTTATCTATCAAGAGGCTTCTGGATGCTTTATTCTACAAAACCTCAAGGTGTTATGGTCAATACCAGAATCGGTGGTTGCTTAATACCCAACCCCTCAAACTATTGGCTGCAAAATGCAAAATCGTCTCTTTCATTTTGGTGGGGGTGGTAGACGAAGGGGGGGGGGGTTAAATTAGGTTGGCAAGGTGAGTAGCAACGGACTTGAATTCACATGGTCCCTCCGAAAGATGCTAAAAGTTTCATGCTGAAGCAAAATAAAAAACTAAGTTGCAGACTAAAAGACTTGTTATTCTGGCACCTTATACAACAAGATTCCATCAACTAATAAGTTACATCTGGGAGAACAAGAAAGGTTGACAACATCTAGTTGACGCCTTTTTTCTTTCAAACGCTTGATATAGTTTAATTCTCTATTCTATATGAGTAAAGTTATTCATCTTACACCAAATTTTATCAAATAGAAAACAACATACTGAAACCTAAGCAATACTAGAAAAGCAGATGAAAACCCAGCAAGTAGCAGACACGTATCACTAGGAGTGAGGACAGAACTATCAAAAGCAACAGAATTGATGAATACACAGCCTCAGAGATAAAACATACAAGCATAGACATTGCTGTAAAAGCATTTCTAAGAAGTAATTTGGCCTAAGCTGAAGAACATCTTCAGGGATCATACAGCTTTTCTCATATCAAAAGCAAAATAACACAAAATGTTAAAGAATTGCTCGTCTAATTCTCTAATCTTTATTTTCTGACGGTGATGCCCGGACCAGCTTGCGCGGCACCTTGACTATTCCATCGAGTATCATAACCTCCCACTAGCACAGATACTAGTAACTCTGCCCACCAAGTCTTAGCTAGATGTGAAAGAACTCACCTAGTATTTTTGTGCCTCTGCTTGGATTTGAACCCGAGTTCCCCGGAAGGGTGGGGTTTTTGTTCTCTTAGACACCACTAATCTAAAATTGAACTTACTAAGCTATACCATGATCAAGAATCAAGCTCACAACTCATATCTAGTAAAATCCAAACAAAATCTCCTTCCCAATATTTTTTTGCTCATCAAGTCCTCCCCAACAGAAAAAAAAAATACTTTTTGCTCATCAAGTCCTCAAAATCCAAACTTTATAACTTTCCAACCGCAAACACACACACCCAACTTCAAAAAACAGTTTGCAATACAGTAGCAAGTTACATAATAACTGAAAATTAAAGCAATACAGTAGCAAGATACATAATAACTGAAGATTACAGAAAGGTAAGCAACTTACAGTTCAAGAAACGAAAAGGGTCTATAGCAAAAGGCTCAAACTTTGCCACAAAGCCAAAGTTAGACAACAAAACCATCAAATCTTGTTCCTTTTTCTGCTATTTTTCTTGGGTTTTTTTGCCTCGGCTGTTTCTGTAAATCAGTGAGATTTCAACTGAAGTTTACTACCAGCAAAAAAACCCAATCAACCCCAGTTGTTGGGAAGTTCCTAGATGAGAAAGAAGCAGGTGAAAATTTGGGAAAATGGAGGGTGACGTCTGTACTTTGTCAGCTCTCTCTCTCTCTCTCTCTCTTACCAGCCAATTTTGACTTTTTGGTCACACTCTCACTCTATTATTTCCTATTTTTTCTTGTGGGGGTAATTTTATTTTACTTCTACTATAATTTTTTTGGTTTTTTTTTTTTTTGGTTTTATTGAAGGTTGGTTTCAAATAATTGTAGAAATGCTTTTTATTTATTTTATTTTATTATAATAGTGATGCTCGGATTAGTTTGTGTATATTTTAGTTATTCTATTGCATAGTTTTCGCTATTTTGTGAAAAAATATTAGTACCTAAATAATTTAATTAAACAAAATTTTAGAACTAAGAATAAATTCTCTTTTTTTCTCCAAAATTTAGTCGCATTTTTGTTTAAGATGATCAATTGCACCAAATATTAATAAAATAATTTTAAATTGTTTCAAACAAGAAAATAAGTTTTAGAATTTTTTTATTATTTTATGTAGTAGAAGGGTTGCAATAGGATTGCCGGGTTATGAAAAATCCTTATAATACAAAATATATTATTGAAAGTCTGAATTTTAAAACACACTCACTTAGGCACATGCAACAATGTCACTAGAAAATATTAAAATAAAAACTTTTAGTACTTTTACTTTATTATAATATTAGATTGACATAAACTTAAATAAAATGGTATTGTCATTAAAATTTATATAGCGATTTTAACTTATTTATGATGTTGTTATTATTGGTGTGGAGTGAAAGAATATTTCATGTCAAATCATTATATAGAGGTGGTCAAGTTGAAGATAAAAAGTGAACAAGCTAAATAATTTTGTCTTGAGTGATTTGTATTTAGTAGTGACCAAGGTGGAGGCTATATCAATTGTCATCTAATCCCAATGACAAGTGAGGTAAACAAATTAAATTATTAACTAACATGGTTTGTGACGAGATGGATAGAATTCCTCTATTTTTAATCAGACGTTTCGAGTTCGAGTCCAGGAAAAAATTCGGTTAGGGAGTGATTGCCCTTTAAATGGATCATACACGGTGCGAATCCGAATATAGTCGGATTTCAATGGGGGATTTGCATCTATACCCGCTTTTTGGGTCACATTTTAACTTGTGCCCGCTTTGCAAAAAAATTGCAAGCGTACCCACTTTTTTGCTTAACTTCAGCATATGGGGCTGAAGTAGCAAAGGCAATACGCTGAAATTTTTTTGTGCTGGATAAGATGCTGAAGTTATTTAGTTCATTTGTAAAAACTTCAGCACTAAAATAACTAAAGTTTTTTTGTCCTGGACTCATTAGTTTTGTCATAAAAACTTTTTCAAAAACTTCAGCAGAAGATGCTGAAGTTATTTAGTTCATTTGTAAAAACTCCAGCACTAAAATAGCTGAAGTTTTTTTGTCTTGGATAAGCTTTTTCAAAAACTTCAGCAAAAGATGCTGAAGTTATTTAGTTCATTTGTAAAAACTTCAGCACTATATAAGCTGAATTTTTTTTGTCCTGGATTCATTAGTTTTGTCATAAAGCTTTTTCAAAAACTTCAGCAGAAGATGCTAAAGTTATTTAGTTCATTTGTAAAAACTTCAGCACTATATAAGCTGAAGTTTTTGAAAAAACTTTCTAACATACTAGATAAATAATCACCTTATTCTTTCATAGTGTATTACTACTACAAAATAATCAGATTGCCAACAATATCTAAATCATAAATTTTGGAAATAATAAACGTGAAAAGAACAGAATTACGTGGAAATATTCATAAATTATTGTCTACTAACTTACGTAATTATTTATAATTTGTTTTTAAATAATCTGATAAACATACTTATGGCAATCATCCCATGAACTGAAGTTTCATAGCAGCACCAACAACAGTAGAAGCAAAGAAGAAGAAGAAGAAGAAGAAGAAGAAGAAGAAGAAAACGAATGAGGAGAAGGAGTAGGAGAAAGGGGCTGAAGTTGTTTAAAAAGTGGGTACAAGTTAAACTTTTTTAAAAAATGAGTATAGGTTAAATGGGGGCGACCAAATAGGGCGCCCCGTGCAATTTTTACGATTCCAGTGGGGATAGCGGACACCGAATAGGTAAACCCAACAACAAAACAGCAACAACAACAACCCAGTGAAATCTCACTAGTGGAGTTTGGGGAGGGTAGTGTATACGCAGACCTTACCCCTACCCTGAGTGGTAGAGAAGTTGTTTCCGATAGATCCTCGGCTGAAGAAGACGAAAAGAAACAATATATCAGTACCATCAATAAACCTTAGAAAGAAATAACATCATCACAAAAACATAGATGAAAAGCAAAACAATAACCAGTAGATAAAACCCGATACTAAAAAGAACGAAAGGCTAATGTGAACACAATATTTATCACTAGCGGTTTAAGACAAAATCAGTGAATTCTACTTTTCTTATTTGCACTGATTGAACGGTACACATGGAAAAAAAAGTGTATTGAGAATATTCTTTTATCAAATATTTTACTTTTTGTTCTTCAGTTAAAAAAAAAAAGGGACGACTTTAAGGAAAAGAGCTAAAATATCAAAGAAAAGAATAATATACAACAAAACAAAAATTTTATTATAATAATCTCATCTTTGATCTTTCTTGGGTAATAATCTCATCTGTGATCGAAATGCTAGAAACAAGGACTTTCGTATTCCAGTTTATATAATACTTTATTTAATTGAATTTGGAATTTTACATGTTTATTTGACTTGTGTATTTAATAGATAATAGAAGAGGAAAGTACTATGTAACAAGTGAAATTCTAGTTTTATGAAGGAAATGTCATATCAAAGGTGAATTTTATTTAATTTAATGAATTTGAATAATTGGTCTTTAAATGTTATATTTATAAATAAAAGAATTTATTAGATTAAGTTGTTTGAAATTGGGATAGGGAAAGTACTATTTAGTGACATTTGGACAAAAAGTATTTTACAGTGAATTTTTATACTCATCTTCCGAATAAAGTACTTAAAATAAATAATATTCGATTTAAAACTTTTATGAAAAGGTTATTAATGACATTGTGATTTTGGTCCCTTTGACTCCGAGATTACGTGGATTTTGTACTTAAATTCTTTATTAATTTAATTATTTGTATCGACAATTTAAATTGATGCTTTAAACCTTAAGTTGACTCGTCCTAGTTTGACCAAGTCAACTAGGATCAGTCGAAATACTAGAAATACAAAAAATAAAATTAGTTTTGGCGTTATTTATTTATTCAGCAATTACTATCAATTATATGCCGCACGCAATCATTGGACTAATTTCACGTATAAGCACGGAACTTCATATAATTATAAAATTATTTTTATAACATTAAATAACTAGAATAAATATTACCTATATAATTCTACTAAACAAAATTTTTGCAACTGAGAATAAATTCTCTTTTTTTCTCTAGAAGTTAGTCACATTTTCTTAAGATGATCAAATTGCACCAAATATTAATAAAACAATTTTAATTTGTTTCAAACAATAAAATGAGTTTTAGAATTTTATTGTTATTTTATGTAGTAGGAGGGTCGCAATAGGGTTGCCAGATTATGAAAATCCTTACAATACAAAATATATTATTGAAAGTCTGAAATTTGAAACACACTCACTTAGGCACATGCCACACTGTCACTTAAAAATATAAATATTAGATTGTGTAGAAATAGGTGCACTCACATAACAAGAAGGAGGAGAATGTTAGTTAGGAAGTTAGTGTACAGCTGTCATAGTGTTAGAAGTAGAGTGGGGCCCACTATCTTATGAGTGGAGGCTAATTATATACGTGTATATATACAAACAATGTACTGTTACATTGAGATATAGAAAACATTTCTCTGTTTCTCCTCTTATTCTTCTTCAGCTCATGTAACCGCCATTGCTGCACTTCCTCATCTCTTGCATGCACTGAGTTCTAACAGATTGAAATAAACTTAAGAATTTATATAGCGGATTTTAACTTATTTGAAATTGTGTTGTTATTATTATTGTAGAGTGAAAGATTTTTTCATGTCAAATCATTATCTAAAGGTGGTCAGGTTGACACATAAAAAGTGAAAAAAGTTAAATAATTTTTTCTTGAGTGATTTTTGTATTTAGAAGTGACCAAGGTGGAGGATATATCAATTGCCATCTAATCACACATACAAGTGAGATAAACAAATTAATCATAACCAACATGGTTTGTGATGAGATAAATATGCTCCCTCATTTATCAGTCGTCTCGAGTTTGAATTTATAGAAAAAATCATGTTAGGAAGTAATTCTCTTTTAAATGGATTTTACATCGGTACGAATCCGAATATTATCGGACTCCAATGCGGATACCAGACGCCGAATGGCTAAACCCAACAAAAAGAACAAATTAATCATAGAAAAAGTGAATTCTACTTTTCTTATTTGCACTGATTGAACGGTCTGTAACACATGTAAAAAAGTGTATTGAGAATATTCTTTATTAAATATTTCACTTTTTATTCTTTGGTTAAAAAAAGGACGAGATTAGGGAAAAGAGCTAAAATATCAAAGAAAAGGATAATATAAAACAAAACAAAAATCTTATTTTAATAATCTCATGTATGGTCTTTTTTTGGGTAATAATCTCATACATGATCGAAATGCTAGAAAAAAGGACTTTCGTGTTCCAGTTTATGTAATATTATTCAATTAAATTTAAATTTTTGCATGTTTATTTGACTTGTCTATTGTATAAATAATAGTAAAAGAAAATATAGTGTAACAAGTAAAATGCTAGTTTTATGAAGGAAATATCACATCAAAGGTGAATTTTGTTTAATTTAATGAATTTGAATATTTGATCTTAAAATGTTATTTATAAAAATATATTATAAGAATGAGTTATTGGAAGTTGGAATGTCTCGTAACAAGAATAATATTAAGTAAATTGGGATAGGGAAAGTACTATTTAATGACATTTGGAGTGGAAATAATATCAGGTAGCCACTTTTAAGTATGTTGTTTAAAATATATCCACAATTTATAATGTTATTTAAAGATTAGTTAATTTCGCTCAAACTTCACGATAGGACGTCCTAGAGTTTAAACCCCAAAGTTCAAACTTCATGACGTCGTGACCTAAAGTTCGAAAATTGTGTCCAGAAGTTCGAATCTTGTGTCCTGAATTTTAAACTAGTAGTTCAGATATTCAAGAGACTTAGTCATGAATTTCAAATTAGCAACTCCAAAATTTAAAACACTACATCATGAATTTTCAAATTCAGGATACTTAGTCCTAAAATTTGAATAAATTTGCAAATCTTTAAATACATTGTAAATCATGGATATATTTTAAATAACGGGGTTTAAAAGTGGTTATTGCTGCACTTCGCCCACATTTGAACACAAATTGTTTTACAGTGAATTTAATGCTTATTTTCAGAATAAAGTACTTAAAGTGAATAATATTCTATTTTTGACCTTTTATAAAGAGGTCATTAATGATTTTCTGATTTTGGTCTCTTTGACTTTGAGGTTATCTGGATTTTCCATTAAATTCTTTATTAAGGGTCTTCATAAACCTAATTATTTGTATCGACGATTTAAATTGATGCTTTAAACCTAAATTGACTCGTCCTAGTTTGACCAAGTCAACTAGGATCAGTGGAAAATACAAAAATTAGAATTAATTTTGGGGTTATCTAATTATTCATCAAATACTATCAATTATTTGCCGCACACAATTATTATTCTAATTTCACGTATAAGCACTGAACTTCATATAATTATAAAATTATATTTATAACATTAAAATAACTGTTTATCTATTATAAGAGTAAGATAACTGAATTTTACTCACTATAACGATAAAATTTATTCGAGTCATATAGTAAAATTAGAGCCCGTCCGGACATAAGAAATTTTTTCATTTTTTCCAAAAAAATTTCACTTTTTTTTGAAATCAGCGTTTGTTCATAAAATTTTCACTTTTCACTTGAAGATGCATTTTGAAAATTCTCGAAAATTTAAAAAACTCCAAAAAACTATTTTTTATAATTTTCACTCACAAAACTTAAAAAACAACCCGAAATTATATTCATGTCCAAACACAACTCTAAGTGGGCTTTTGGACATAAGAATTGTAAAATTCCAAAAAAAAAGTGAAAAAATTTCAAGCGAAAATGGTATCTGAAAATTAAAGTTGTGTTTGGACATGAATATAATTTTGGGTTGTTTTTGAAATTTTGTGAGTAATCTGAGTGAAAATTTTGAAAAACATTTGGAGTTTTTCAAATTTTCAAAAAATGCATTTTCAAGTGAAAATTGAAAAATTTATGAACAAACGCTGATTTCGAAAAAAAGTGAAAAATTTTCGAAAAAAAAAGGAAAAATTTTCTTATGTCCAAACGGGCTCTAAATTTCAAATACAATTTTCACTTGAAAATTTTATTCACCTTTTTTTGGAATTTTACAATTCTTATGTCCAAACGCCCACTAAGATAATGAAAGCATTTCTTGGTAGGATAAATTATTCTTCTCCTTCCATGTGTATTATCAGTAGATTTGCAGTTGCTAATTTGTTAGGTAAAATTCTATGGTGTAAATAAACTAACAATAATTACCAACAATTATAGTTTCTTAAATTTCTCCAAAAAATACTCTGAGCCTCCTTTACTCACAAAGTTATCTCTAAACAACATTTACCATTCAGAGTGTTGACTAATTTAAGCCATCCAAAGAATTTTTAAGCACATATTTGACAACTAAATTAACCGTGGATTACGAGTGGAGTCTGAGGAGGATAATGTGTATACAACCTTACTCCTACAATGCGAAGGTAAAAATATTGTTTCCGATAGACCCTCGACTTAGGAGAAGCATAGTTACATCCAATTAACTATGGACTAATAAACTTATATACATCAGCAGTCAAAAAGTTTATATATTCGTATATTTTAATATGTTGTAACATATAATAACATGGCTTATTATATGTCAGTAATTTTATTTATTATGGACGATCAATGACGAAGTCGGAAATTTTTCGAAGGTTGTTCAAAATTTAATATACACACATAAAAAATAATTTTTGACATTTATATATAATATAAATTTCTATATACACAATATAACTTTTCGATAAAGGGTGCTTGGTTGACCACCTTTCGATGTACGTGGCCACGACACTGTGGACGATTATTTATAATTATTTTTTAAACGACTTAATAGAGTGTTTTATTTTTTATTTTAGCGTATATAAGTTAAACTCGTTGACTATATCTTATCAAAAACTTGACTCAAAGTCATAAAAAAAAATAAAAAAAAATAAAAATAAAGATATTTCTCCACCTCTAACTCTAAGTCATTTTGCATGTGAAACACTTTGTAACCAATCACCATCACTTTACTTCATTCACTAATTTTTTTCAAACTTATATTTTGTTTCTCCTAAATTAACTCTCTTTCTCTGTTCATATTTTCTCATATTGTGTGTTTATTTCTTCATCATCTTCATTTGTTTAGCCTCTTTTAGTCCCCCTTTTACACAATGGGGAACTGTTGTTCAAGGGGCCAACCTGATGATAATGAACAAACAAATAATAATAATGATCATACTAGTCAAAAATCCAATACCAAAAATGATCAATCAATTTCAAATAATTCTCAAAAACAACAAAATCATGGTTCAATTACACCACCAAAATCACCTGATCCTTCTTCAAAACCATCAAAAAATTCCCCAATTGGTCCAGTTTTAGGCAGACCAATGGAAGATGTTAGAAAAACATATTCTATAGGTAAAGAATTAGGGAGGGGTCAATTTGGTGTTACACATTTATGTACACATAAACAAAGTGGTGAACAATTTGCATGTAAAACTATAGCAAAAAGGAAATTGGTGAATAAAGAAGATATTGAAGATGTGAAGAGAGAAGTACAAATTATGCATCATTTAACAGGGCAACAAAATATTGTTGAATTAAAAGGGGCTTATGAAGATAAACATTCAGTGCATTTGGTTATGGAATTATGTGCTGGTGGTGAATTATTTGATAGAATTATTGCTAAAGGACATTATACTGAAAGGGCAGCTGCAACTTTATTAAGAACAATTGTGCAAATTGTACATACTTGTCATTCTATGGGTGTTATTCATAGAGATCTTAAGCCTGAGAATTTCCTCCTACTTAATAAAGATGAAGATTCACCTCTCAAAGCTACAGATTTTGGTCTTTCTGTATTCTACAAGCAAGGTAATAAATTTATTCGCACTCAATGTTTACACCTTTTATTGCTTTTCATCGATTTTCTGATTCTTATGATGCTGTTATTATTTCTATGGTTTCTATTGCTGGTATCGTCTCTTTTCGTCTTTTTGAGCCGAGGTTCTATTGGAAACAACCTCTCTACTCCTTCGGGGTAGGGGTTAGGTCTGCGTACACAGAGGGGCGGAGCCACAATATTGGTTGCGGGTTCGGCTGAACCCGTTAGCTTTTGTTCAAATCCTGTATTTGTATTAAGGAATGCAATGAATATGTATAAATTATTACTATACAACCCAGTAACTTAAAAAGATTATAATCCCGAACCATAAGGTTCAAATCCTAGCTCTGCCTCTGGGTACACACTACCCTTCCCATACCTCACTTGTGGGTTTTTACTGGGTTGTTGTTGTTATTGTTATTGTTGTTGTTGCTTACTCAATGTTTACACCAAACAAGTGAATGTAAGATGTAATTATATAAATACTGATGTATTCTCACTTTAGAAGGGGAGCTTTAGAGCAACGGTAAAGTTGTCTCTGTGTGACCTATAGGTCACAGGTTCGAGCCGTGAAATCAGCCACTGATACTGGCATCAGGGTAGGCTGTCTACTTCACACCCCCTTGGGGTGCAACACTTCTCGGACCCTGTGTGAATGCAGGATGCTTCGTCCACCAGGCTGCCCTTTCATTTCTCAATTTAATTTGTGACTCTTATGATTATATTGTTCGATTTGGTATAAACACGGAGTGAAGATAAGTATTAAGGGTGTTATGATATAATTAGCTTGAATCTTTGATTATATTTTGTTTGTATGGTTCTTGGAATTATATTTTTGTTGTATGATTCTTGGAATTATATTTGGTTTGTATGATTCTTGAAATTTTGGATGTAATTTTAATATTCCTTTTAAAATTTTGTATTGTGCAGGAGATGTATTTAAGGACATTGTGGGTAGTGCATATTACATTGCACCAGAAGTCTTGAAAAGAAGATATGGTCCAGAAGTTGATATATGGAGTGTGGGAGTTATGTTATATATTCTTCTTTCTGGTGTTCCTCCTTTTTGGGCAGGTATATCACTCACACAAACCTTAGAATATTCTTTAAGTTAGAAAATAAGAGGCAAAATGAACACATATGTGTTTAATATTTGATTCGTGGTCATCGTCCTTGAGCCGATGATCTATCGGAAATAGTCTCTCTACCTTCACAAGGTAGGGTAAGGTTTGCGTGGACACTACCCTCTCCAGAACCCACTTGTGGGATTACACTGGGTATGTTATTGTTGTTGATATGTGGGCCATCGGCTCACATGAAATATACTATCATGTGGAAGAGAATAGGTATTGAAAGTAAAAGGAGATATCGAGTCGCTTAAAGTAAGTAAATAATAAAATCTCCTCCCTACCCTTTGTAATTATACCTCAGTGCCGGATTCAGGATTTAGATTACTGAAATATATATAAGTTCAAATCGAAAGTCGTGTGTTATGTTGAACTCAGACAATATTAGTATATTTTTACCAACAAGGGTTGTGGTGGAGTGAAAAATGAGTATGTATGTACTCGCCTTTGTTAGGAGCGCTTTAACTAGCGATCTCAGAATCAAGCCCTATGTATGTACTCGCCTTTGTTAGGAGCGCTTTAACCCCCAATGTGGGACTTCTCCGAGTGAATCCGGTTTTAGTCGGGCTTCAATGCAGGTATGGGACACCGGGTAGGAAACCCCAAAAAGGAAAATATTAGTGTATATTTGTGGAAATAAACTTCATGGACTATGAAAATCCTAGTAATGGTATGTAGAGAAAGAATAGTTTATGTTACTTTAGAGTAAGATTAATTAGATATTAATGAATGGCTATTATTAATTTGTTTTCAGAAACTGAACATGGAATATTCAATGCAATATTGAGAGGACATGTTGATTTTTCAAGTGATCCATGGCCTGCAATTTCCCATGGTGCCAAAGACATTGTCAAGAAGATGTTGACTATAGACCCCAAGCAGAGGTTGACAGCAATCCAAGTCCTAAGTAAGTGTCTTCAATAGAATCTATCTGCAAATATTCGAAAGGACTCCTCAAAAATGTTGTCAGGTGCGAGTCGGATCCTCCAAAACTACTGCATTTTTTAAGGATCTGACACGTATGTGACTTTTGAAGAGTCCGAGCAACACAGTTTATATGATACCTAACAAACTTTTTATATGAAGATCATCCATGGATCAAGGAGGATGGAGAAGCACCAGATACACCACTTGATAATGCTGTTTTGAGTAGGCTCAAACAATTCAGAGCTATGAACAACTTCAAGAAAGTTGCTCTCCGGGTAATATATTTGCTCGAATCCTCAAGAAATGTTGCTGCATCCGTGTCAGATTCTCAAAATATGCATTATTTTAGATAATCCAACGCAGATGTGACATCATTTTTGTAGAATCTGAGCAACATAAATTTTCAACGTCAAGTACGTTTTAAGAATTAATTATCAATGTACCAAAATATTCACTTGGAGGAATATATTACAGGTAATTGCAGGGTGTCTATCAGAGGAAGAAATTATGGGATTGAAGCAAATGTTCAAAAGCATGGATACTGATAACAGTGGGGCAATAACACTTGAAGAGCTAAAGCAAGGACTTGCTAAACAAGGGACAAAATTATCTGATTATGAGATTCAACAGTTAATGGAAGCTGTAAGTTCTCTAATTACTTCTTATTGCAAATACTAAATAATTATCTTATATTTACCTTGTTAATTCCTAATTAAGCTGTTACTAATATTCATTGCACTTGGGAGGGTGTCCATCTAAGGTCGGCCCAAGTGGTCGAGCTTATGTCATAATTTATGGCAATGGGGACCTAAAAAAAACGTCTTGAGTCGGGGGTCTATCGAAAACAGTCTTTACGACAACAATAACCCAGTATAATCCCACAAGTGGGGTCTGGGGAGGGTAATGTGTACGCAAATCTTACCCCTACCTTGTGAAGGTAGAGGAGTTGTTTCTGATTAAACCCCCCCCCCCCCCCCCCCCCCGACTCTCTATCCCATAAAGGTAAGGGTAAGGTCTGCGTACACCCCTCCCGTAATCTTTCTGCAATAACGATTATTTGAAATGTTGCAACTTGCAAGTTTCTTATTCGTCAAGCCACGGGCGAAGCTAGGTGGGTGGAAGGGGGTACAGCCAAACCCCCTCGCCGAAAATTACACTATATACTAAACTGTTTTAATGTATATATATTAGGAGTTGAATCCCCTTAGCGCTTCTTTGCGTGTTTACTTTTTTTTGGATTCCTTGATGAAAATTCTGCTTCTGCCACTGCGTCAAGCTAATGTTAATTTTCTTTGAATATATTGAATTAGGCTGATGCTGATGGAAATGGAACCATAGATTATGAAGAGTTTATTACAGCAACAATGCACATGAACAGAATGGACAAAGAAGAACATCTTTACACTGCATTCCAATATTTTGACAAGGATAATAGCGGGTAAGCCCGTTCAAGAATTTAACTTATATATACTGACCGCGTAAAAGAATCAGTTACCTCTGTAATATTTGCAACCAACTTTCTCCTAGATTATAACTGATTTATTTTCTTTTAATTTTGCCAGGTTCATTACAATAGAAGAGTTAGAGCAAGCTTTAAGAGAGTTTGGAATGACTGATGGAAAGGACATAAAGGAAATTGTTGCTGAAGTTGACTCTAATAATGTAAGTTTAAAATATGAGTATATGTTAAATGAAATTAGTATGAAACATTTGGTATGACGGAAAATATTTTCTAAAATTTTTCTTAAAAAATGTTTTCGGGACAATAAGTTATTTTCTGATGTTTGGTTATCAAAAATTATTTTCTAAAAAAACTATTTTCCACCAAAAGATGAGAAATGAATTTCCGCATTTTCGGGCTAAAGTCATTTTCGTTCACAATTATCTCAACAAAAACTTCATGTCATTGCTCCAACCAATAGTTACATATTACTATCAATATTTAAAATACGCAAAAATTTCATCAAAATACTATCCGATTTGAAGGGGAGCCTTAGCATAACTGGTAAAGTTGTTGCCATGTGACTAGGAGGTCACTGGTTCGAGCCGTGGAAACAGCCTCCTGCAAAAATGTAGGATAAGACTGCATACAATAGACCCTTGTCGTCCAACCCTTCCCCTGACCCCGCGCATAGCGGGAGCTTAGTGCCAGGCTTCCCTGTACTATCTGATTTGTTAACATTATTATAAATTATAAATGTTATTATTTTATTATTTTTGAAAAGTATTTTTCACTCTCCAGCTGAACACCCTCGAAATATAGTTACTCTACAAATAACGCCACTTTTTAGATAATATTTTTCAAAATATATTTTCCCTTTCTATCAAATATTTAATTTTCAGATATTTGGTAGTTCATGAATAAATAACATTATTTATTTTTGCAGGATGGTCGAATTAACTATGAAGAATTTGTAGCTATGATGAGAAAAGGAACTCCAGAAACTGCAGCAAATCTAAAGAAAAGAAGGGAGTCATTTGTTGCATAAATTTTCATTGTTAATATAAAAAGAATTTAAGGAAAAAAAATCAAAGTCATTGGTATTTTTATTGGAGGGAAGATCAATGGCTCATTTTGTAAAGTTTTAAGGGTCATTCATGAAATTTACAAAAGTTCATGGATGATTATGTAAATTAAATAACTATCATTTTTCCTAAAAGCAAATTTGAAAAAATGGGTTTGTAGAATTCATGAGTTTTTTTTTGGGATTTTGTTAAGAGTTGAAGATATTCTTTACATTATCTATGTATATATATATAAGATAAATCCTTTTGTTAATAGTTACCTTTGTTGCAAAAAATTGTTGTGTGGTTGGTGCTTAATTGTTATTTGGAGACAATGGATTTCCTATTAGTATTGCTATATAGTTTGTGCAGTACTAGAAATAGATAATAATTATTGCATTTGTAATCAACCCGGTATACAAGACATCGTGCATTCATGCAGCATCCGAGAAAAGATTGCACTTCAAGAGGTTGACGTAGACAACATATTTTAATGCAAGCATTAATTGTTGCTTCCAGGACTCGAACTCGCGACGCACTCTAAAGGGTGTGATTAGACAACCAATCCTAATGCAAGCATAAGTAGCTGCTTTCACGGCTCGAACCAATGACCTATAGGTCACGTGAAGATAACTTCATCGTTGCTCCAAAGCTCCCGACTAAGAGGAGTCGAAACATAATAATAGATAATTGTTGTGTGGTTGGTGCTTGATTGTGATTTGGAGACAATGGATTTCCTATTAGTATTACTATATAGTTTGTGCAGTATTAGAAATAGATAATAATTGTTGCATTTGTAATCAATCCGGTATACAAAGCATCCCGCATGCATGCAGGATCCAGGAAAAGGACCGCATTCCAAGGGATAATGCTGTAGACAACCTATCCTAATGCAAGCGTTAGTTGCTGCTTCCACGACTCAACCTCATGACCGCACTGCACTCCTAAAGGTGTGATGTAGACAATTTATCCTAATGCAAGCAATAGTGGCTGTTTTACGGCTCGAATCAGTGACCTATAGGTCACACAAAGATAACTTCACCGTTGCTCCAAAGCTCTCTACCAAGAGGAGTCGAAACATAATAATATTTTGATGAGGGATATGTAGTCTCAAAGTATTATTAGTGATTGAGAGCGAGATTAAATATAATATAGCTGTATTAATCAAGATTATTGAATTAGTATGATCTATTCATCAAGTGACGTGTACTTGTTAAGTTATGACTTACACTTCCTAGATGTATGATGAAGGTTGACATGATGAAAGCATATGACTCAGTTGAGTGGGTTTATTTGAAGCAACTACTAGAGTACCTATGTTTTCCCACAAAATTCATCAATTGGGTGACAGCTTGTGTAACTTCTGTGAGTTATTCAATCATGATAAATGGGGAATTAACAAAGCCTTTTGAAGCTGCCAAAGGACTCAGACAGGGTGATCCCATATCACCATTCCTATTTGCAATTGCAATGGAATACCTCAGCAGGCTGCTCAGAGGATTGAAACATAGAAAAGAATACAGGTATCATCCTAGATGTGGTAAGCTTGATATAACTCACCTCAGCTTTGCAGATGATCTACTGCTGTTTGCTAGAGGGGATTGCAAGTCTATCACCACTTTACATGCTTGCTTCATGCAGTTCTCTGCTGCATCTGGACTGCTTGCTAATCTTAACAAGAGTGCAATTTATTTTGGAGGAGTTGCTCAGGATACTAAACAGGAAATCCTACAGAAGACTGGCTACTCACTAGGGGAGTTACCTTTCAAATATTTAGGCATTCCCCTGGATACAAAGAAGCTAACAGCTATGCAATGGCAACCACTGATAGACAGAATAGTTGCAAAGATTACCTCATGGACAGCTAGAAAGTTATCTTATGCTGGCAGGATACAGTTAGTCCAAACAGTCATTTTTGGGATACAATCCTATTGGTCTCAAATATTCATTATTCCAGCTAAGGTGATGAGTCTGATTGAATCATATTGCAGAAGCTATATTTGGTCTGGTGCTAATACAATTACAAAGAGAGCTTTGATAGCATGGGATAGAATGTGTTTACCTAAGTCTGCTGGAGGATACAATCTACTGAATATCAAAATATGGAATAGAGCTGCTATCAGTAAAACCTATTGGGATTTGGCAAAGAAAAAAGACAGAATGTGGGCAAAATGGATCCACACATACTACATAAAAGGCCAAAGAATAATGGAGATGGACATACCTCAACAGGCCAGTTGGATGGTGAGGAAGATCATAGAGGCAAGAGAGATAATGCAGCAACTGCCTACAGCTTATCTCAATCAGAGTAGTATCAAGCAGATATACCTAGGCATGCTGGGAAATCATAGCAAGGTGACTTGGAGAACTTTAATGTTTCACAATGAAGCTAGACCTAAGGCAAGATTTACAATGTGGATGCAATGTCATGGTAGATTAATGACAGCAGATAGGCTTGCAAATTGGGGAATACAAATAAGTACAAGGTGTTGCTTATGCAATGAAGCAGATGAATCCCCCACACATTTGTTTTGTGAATGCAGTTTTACCAAAGCAGTATGGGGAAGACTTATGCAATGGCTTCGAATCCAGGTGAGTCCCAATCACACTTATACACAAATGATGGCATGGATAACAACACAAGCTAAGGGGAAGTCATGTGCAGCTAGAGTAATGAAAATGGTATATGCAGAACATATCTATGGAATATGGAGGGAGAGAAATAGTAGAATATTTGAAGAGATAAGCAGGACTACAGAACAAGTAGCAAGAGAAGTGCCATGTGTATGTAATGTTAGAGCTCAAGGAGGAATGAGGGCAAAATTGCAGCAGCTTATGTTCTGAAAAACAATGTAGCAACTAATCAGCCTTTTGTATAATATTCTTATGTACTGCTCATAGTATAGGTTAGACTTAGACTATATGTAAAGAGTAAGTGAGTCGAGGATGACTCTACTGTTTTGTAATGACTCTTTGGTGATTAATGAAAAATATAATTACCAAAAAAAAAAAAAAGACTTACACTTCCATGCAAAACAAACGAAAGAAAATGGCTATAGCTAGAACTGCACACCATCATCAACAAACTCCCAACCCTAGGAGGGAAAAAGAAAAGCTTAGGGTTGTTTGGAAAGAAGCTCGTTAAAAAATCGGACCTTAGACCCGACTCAACTCCACGAGCAGACTCCTAAGATGAAAATGGCCTAAGACCATATAAGAAAACACTGAGATGAGAATGGCCTAAGACCATATAAGAAAACACGAGCTCATTTTCTCAACTAATGTGGAATAATCAAACACCCCAGATGCACAAGATTGAGTAGTGGACAACATAAGATGAAGGCCGAACATTGAATAAACCAAGAATACGTATAGATCGGGCGTTGATACCAACTAGGTATCAACTCAACACTACCATGCATAACTCAACTCTTATACCATGTAAATAAAATGGACTTTACGCCTAACTCAACCACAAAAGTTATGAGTAGTGGACAACATAAGATGGAGGCCGAATATTGAATAAACCAAGAATACAGATAGATCTGGCGCTGATACCAACTAAGTATCAACTCAACACTTACCATGCATAACGCCACTCTTATACCGTGTTAAGAAAATGGACTTAACGCCTAACTCAACCACAAAGGTTAACTCTTGAGGTGGGAAAACCCCAGACAATAATTGATTCCCTTAATCTATGTGAGACAACATAACAAATTTGAAAAGAGGAGAACTTATACAACAACATACCCAATATAATCCCACATAGTGGGGTCTGGGGAGGGTAGTGTGTACGCAGACCTTACCCCTACCTTGTGGAGAAAGAGAAAAACTTATATTCCAACAAAATATGAATGAGCTACTAGCTGTATAAATAATTTGCCACAAGCCTTCAAACTTGATTCTTGAAATAAGATACAAACATTACAAACAATATTCTGCAAGTTAGACCAGTAACAAATACTTAAAATAAGTAGCGCAAGATAAATTACCACCACAAACAAAGGATATTGCACCCCCCCCCCCCCCCACCCAACTCCAAGAGAAGAAAAAAAAAGAAAGGATCTTCAAGAAAAAGATAACATGATACTAAGAGAGAATCAAAACAATCTTAGCTGAGCAGCCAAATAGCACTGTACATAAATTACAGCACAGCAAGTTTCTCCAGCTTTCCTTTTCCACAGAACTTGGATCCTTTAGGAACCAACGGCGTTGGATTATTTCCAGAGAATATTGTTATTGGAAAAGGCCAATCCATTCCCACAAAAGCTGTGACCAAAACCAACCCCATCCAATTATATGTTGCCAAAGAATGCTCTGAAGTAAACCAAACCTACTTAATCATCGAATGCACAAGGCGACAGATTGAACAGCCTCTGCTCGAAAAACAAGACACTTTTGTGATCTATGTCCAAACCCCTGGAATGGAGCAATAAAGTAAAGATCACACTGGTCCAGCTCGCCACAGTCAGGAGGTTGTGTTCTTCTTTTCTTCAAGAACAGAACCCTCTTTAAGTGCAATTTGTGCCTCATTTTCCCTTCCCATCGCAAAAAGAGAAGCAGCTTGTAAATATGACGCAATATGCCAAACAGGAGATATTACTTGTGCTTGTACTGCATCATTAAGGGCTTCCTGCGGCATATCACTCATGAGATAAGAGAGACTACGTCGAGCATATACAGTTGGGGAGACCATTGTTCCAACATCGATGAACTGCAAAACCAAGCAACATACTAAATGAATAATGCACTTCATAAATAGATTAAATCCACCACCACTTTCCCTATAAACATTAATTGACACTACAATAATCAGTCCTAAGAGTTCAGTAACGATCTCAAGAATATGTTATCATTATAATCAGTCCTAAGAGTTCAGTAACAATCTCAAGAATATGTTACCATAACCATTTTGGTGCACTATTATTTACCCCGTTACCCGAGTGTATAAAGCCTTAGTCTACAAGCTATATCCCCTAAGAAAGCACAGTTGTAAAGAATGAATCAGAGCCTCAACGCAATATAGGTATCATATTTAAACTTTAGTGAAATGATTAAAAGTATTAAAACCAACCGAGAATATAATTTCCAACCTGTGTATAGCATTCGACGGCAGCCTTAGCATCTTTGTGCCTGAAAGCAGCATCACCCTTTTTCTTGGAGTTCAATGTTTCCTGCATCTGATTTGTCCACATTTGGAATGAAAGCTGCAACCAACATTGAAAAGTGTGGCTATCATGAGACTTTGATAATTGGCTTCCGAAGGTGTATAGATATCATGAGACTTTGATCATTGGCTTCCGAAGGTGTATAGTAAGTTGGATTTGATAACCATATGAACAAGCAATACGTTACAAAATGAAACTGCTAAGGAGCTGAGTGATACTTCAAATTGTCTCACGTGTTGGAGAACTGAGAACAATCATTCTACATGCATTGGAAACTTACACCAAAAAGATTGATAAAAGATAAAGATTGATAACATGCACGTAAAAGATGAAGACATCAATGCCTCAAAATAATCATTGATAGACACAAACCTCAGTAGCTGCTCCCTCATCATCTTTGTACCCAAGCTTTTCTAAAATCTCATGGATGGCAGTTAGATCCATTCTCAAGCAGGCTTCACCAAGTGGAGACAGAGGCATAGTTTCACTATTACGTGATATACCCATCAACACATGAGAAGGAACCTGCAGAACAAGTTTAAAAAGTTTATTCCAGCTAAGTTCTATCATTAATGTTATTTTTGGCATTCTACAGTTGGCCAATATAGAAAATCAATATTAAGGGAAAATAATGTAATCTAAAAAGCTTCTCACCTTATCCAAATTACTGTTTTTACTAATTTTAAGAAACTACTGTCATGAAACTACTCTTTTGACATTACTAGTGCCATGGAACTGCTTAGGCTCCATTTGATTTTATTCGATTAAGACGTCTTAATCTCAACATTGAATACTTAAGATTTTGTGCTTACAACATCCAGACCCCACTTGTGAGATTATATTGTTTCTTTGATGAAGCACACTCTAAAAGCTAGCTGCAGCGGGCTATCAGTGGTCGTGGTTGTGCGGAGGTCGAGATGGTGGTTGTGCAGTGGTGGTGACTGACGGCGGAGGTGATGGTTGTGCAGTAAAAGCTGGCGTTACAGGTGTTTGGTGACTAGAGGTAAAGGTTATTGGCGGTGGTACTTGCGCAGTGGAGACTGATGGTAGAGACAATTGGAGGCGGTGAGTAGCGGTGAAGGTGGTAGTGATTATGAGGTGGATGAATGTCTCAAATTCAGAACCTCCCCCCCCCCCCCCACACACACACCCAAACAAAAGAAAGAAAAGTACACAGGCAGAAAAACACATAATCCAACTCAGTATAAGCCTTAAAGATACTACTGGATAATCAGGACAAGAAAGAACAAGACCTCGGTTTCTTTCTGGAGAGGAAATAAAGCAGCGACTAGTGACTTTGGATTTGGCCGCTCACGTGGCTCATATTGCAGACATCTTGAAGCTATCCGTACCAATTCAGTTCCATCATCAGAAGAAAATTGGCCTTCCAAGCAAGAATCAGTTAACATCTGAAGATTCCGGTCTTTAATCAAATCAAGGGCCTGAAAAAACAAACATATAAGAGCATTAGAAGAGGATGAGCACCCGAAAATAATAAAAAAAGTTAAGAGTGCTTCATCAATGACTTAATTACAGCAACCAGATATCCTTTGTCATAAACAGTTATACTTGATAAAATCGATCCCACTTTACAAAAATTTAGTTGTTGTAGCACCACTCATCATCTTCAACAATCGGGGAAACCAACCCCCACCCCAAATTGAATTTGATGCCTGGTTTAAACAGTTTTTCCCAGCTTGAAATTCTCATTTTTCCATTTTCTTACAGGTACATAACTATAAAATTATATGATAACAATTAGTGTCTTAACATGATTCAGACTGTTCGGATAACTTTTAATTAGCAGTCTAAGCATCAGAGCTGAGATTGTACAGGATAGATTACTAAAAAATGGGAGAGGCAGGAATAGGAAAAGACGAACAAGAAGAAGATGCCCATGGTGTTTCAGTAACAGCTCTTCTAGGAACCTAATCAACGAAGACAACCATGAATATTACTCGAGTCTAGACATCAGAACTGCCAGCTTTGTTGTACAAATAGCTCCTGAATGTCCATTGCATTCTGGAGAATAATACAGCCAGGATTTCTCTATCTCTTGAGTTATGTTAGGAAGTGCTGCATCCGAGCTCAGAGAACCCATATATTGACAAAAAAAAAAAGGTAAATATATAGTACTCCATCCGTTTCAATATATGTGATGTAGATTGACTCGGCATGAAATTTAAAGAGAAAACAAAAAAAGACTTTTCGAAACTTGTGGCCTTAAAAGCTTAAAGAGTAAAAGCTTTTGCGGAGCTTTCAATTTGTGTGGCTATAAAAGCTTCTCATTAAGAGAAAAGCGGGTAAAATAAAAAGTATAAAGTTAAATTGTTTCCAAATATAGAAATATGCCATTCTTTTTTGGAACGCCTAATAAGGAAAGTGTCATATAAATTGAAACGGAGGGAGTAACAATATTTCCCTGCCCACCCTTACATCTTACTGTTGTTTTTTCTAGGGTAAGATCATCTGTAAAACAACAAATCAAAAATCACAGCTTTTCGGATATAGTCATCATTAAATTTCAATAACAATATCTTTAAACTCAAACCGGCTTGGATCATAAAGATCTACTCGTTTATATAAAAGATGTGTCGGTCATAAACTAGAACAAATGAAGCACATTAATATGTCACGCATTCTTGTCTCAAAGAAAGTAAAACAATATCGTCTTCAAAATTAGCAGAAAAGAACATACATGGCTTGGAGGAATATGTTTCCCACTGAGAAGGTCAAGCAACAGTGTCCCAAAGCTGTACATGACACTCTCCGGGGTGATTCTTCCTACAAAAATTTCAGAATAACTGAGTGAACGATGACAAGTTCAACAATTCATGGCCAGAAATATTGTTAAGACCGTGGAGATCAATGAAGAGGCACTAATCCAAGTAGATTACAGCTAAATGAATAAACCAACGACATAAGGTAAAAATTGCTTGTAAAGAACATCCCCCTTTAGCCTTCTAAGAACAAAGAAAGACAATCAAGCAATCTACTAGGTAAATGCAAGAGGCTGCAAAATATCCTGCTCTTCCCTCACCCCCACTCCCCACCCCCAAACCAAAAACCCCTTCTTCCTCCCCCTTTTAAGATGGGAGGGGAAGTTACAAATAACAAAAACCACTGTCATCAAGGAGAGAATATCACGAGTTCATCAGAAAAGAAGTCCGTCAACACGTCACACATTAAATTTTAATATCGTATTTTATGAATCAGTCACCTCAGTTTTGTATAACTAGAAGATGTTCAAGTTTAACCAAAGTTCAAATCTCAACAGAGGCGACACTAGTTTAATTTTTCTCTCTGCGTAAGTCTTTGTCGACGATTTTACAGATATGTATGTTGGTGGGAGGTAGTAGGTATTCGTTAGATCAGATGTAGTACCACCACAAGCTGGTCTCGACACCACCATTATATAAATAAACACACGCATATAAGAGCATTCATCAGTTGTACTTACTACCTAATGCCAACTTGATGTTGGAGGATGAGAAGTTAAGTCAGTACCAAGCATTTTGATCATCCAGATTCATCCAACACCACTCAAAGTGACCATGCGTCTAAAATTGTTAGATTTGAACGGCTTATTTCACTTGTATAATTGTAAGCAAGTTGCCCACAGTTTAAGGAAAACTCAAGGAGAGAGAGCGACTTTTGAAGAGTCAAGTGTTTACTGTCCTTGCAGAAACTTTTTCGCCTCTTTGCACCTATCTATCAGCAGTACTCATGTTACCGCTTTACCAGATATAAATGTTATTGAAACTTCAGAAACAGATAAAACAAGAAGCAAAATGTGTTAAGCAACCAAGCTAATTATTAAATACTAATTGTCAATACACAGCAACTACCAGAGGTCTTACCCGTCCTTAAATATTCAGGAGGAGTAAATGCCAAGTTCGTGCTGTAACTTTTTCCATCTCGACTGTTCTTCATCAAACCAAAGCAAGAGAGACGGGGATCACCTTCCTGAGAAATAGCCAAAGGGTAGATCATTAGAGGCACTTAAATCCTTATACTTACCAATAAACAACGAAAGAATGACCATGGAACTATGTACTTACTTCATCAAATAATATTCTATAAGCATTAAGATCGTGATAGAGTGCACGCCCTTTGCTTGTACAATACTCAAGAGCCTGTCCAAGATACAAAGCCACCCTTAACCGCATTGCCCATTTCATGGGTTGTGTCTCCCCTGGATATGTAAATATGATAAGTCAACTTGAATTTTCACCAATCACAAAGATATACATATCTTCCTTAAATCTTCACAAAAGTCGTGATTCCCGTTTTCCCTCATTAAAGCAGTAAAAATATGAGTGTTCCCATCTCGTCCAACCTCATTTTCACCGACTTTCTAGGTGACCAGATAAATTCATAATTAGGTTTATTTTGAAAATCTTCATATTTTCTGGACAAGTGATGGTGTAAAAAAAGAATAGTTGCAAAAAATATATATACTGATATATTATATCAATTAATCAACCCCCCAGCTTAAATTCCAAATTAGTTTGGGTAAGCTATATGAATCATCTTTATCACTTGTCCCTTGAATAAGAATAACATATCAGTTACTCCTTCCATCTCTTCTCAATATAACTCGGGTTGCTCCTTTCATCGTGTCGATTAAACACTTGACACACGTTAGAACTACCGTAGAAAATTCATCATGGTTGAGCATTCCAACCTAACTGTAATTTTCTTAAGCATACATATAGCTTGCAAGTAACAAGGACACAAAAAGCGCAGCCCGGTGCACAAGGCATCCGCATTCACGCAGGTCCGGGGAAGGGCCGCACCTCAAAGGATGTGATGTAAAGAGCCTACCTACCCCAATGCAAGCATTAGTGGCTGCTTCCATGGCTCGAACCTGTGACCTATAGGTCATACAGAGACAACTTAACCAAACTTTACCGTAGCTCCAAAGGCTCCCTTCCAAGTAATGATGATACAAACCATAGATATCGGGATACAGATTCCCCCCCCTCCCCCCCCTCCCCCCCCCCCCCCCCCAAAAAGAAGCAGGATAGATTACCCGTTTTCGGATGATTCAGAAGAAGAATATCAAACATATAAAAAATGATAAAAATGAAAGACCGGTCAAATTTGAAAACAGAGAAAGATTCTGAGGACTTCCCTACAAACTATGGGCTTGCACGATAGCTACCCAATAGCATACACGATGAGTTTTATTGTGCAAGTTATTTGGCAAATGATATTTTTGTTAATTAATGAAACTAGTGCTAGTCAACCAAAAGTTGAAACTATGAAAGATCACTTTAGAGATAAAGAGTTTTATGGATAAGTATAACAAGGAACATATGCAAATGCAAGTTTATATCCCCATAAAAAAAAACTGAAATGAGATTAGATGAGAATGTGGCACCTATATACAGACAATTAAGATATCTAAGCTAGATCTACCCAGAAAATAGCACGGTAAGTGGAAATGTAACGCACAAAACAAAAATAGGATGAAAATGAAAAGTTATTGTGGAGGTGATGTGATACGAGGATAATTAACAAAGTAAACAATAATATTTACGCCAAAAAGAGAATTCGGGAATCAATCTAGCCCTAAATTCCAGGACTAGGATGGAAAACAAAAGTAAAAATATAGTTGAACTTACAGTGAAAAAGATGTTTTGCAAGTGTCTCATTGGGCATAAATTCTGCCACAAGCAACCTCTCATCACCCTCGCAACAACAACCAAGAAGATTTGCTAACCTGTTGTTGCGGAGAGAACCAACCGATCTTGCTTCTTCCTGAAGTTCTCAATTTGGAGGATAAGGAAAAGGAAGTTAAAAGTCTATTGCTTAAACAAAGTAAAGTGCTTGTCAGCAGGAGAAAGACAAAATACTTAGCTTCGAGCAATTAATACATCGAAAAAAGTGCATGCACTAAGGACAAAGAATAAGACGTGTAAAGCGTCATACATCAATTTCCCATTTATGGCTCGGTTGTCTTGCATAAGAAACACTAATTATCCTAGCTACTGAAATGAATATAGAAACTTAATTACCAGAGGTATTTACGTAAATGCTCTTTAGAACAACTTACTAAGAACTGTCGGGAATCAGGCCATGCAGATCTATTAAAGCGTTTGACAGCAACCCTCCGCTGGTTCTCTAACTTCCCCTTATAAACAACATTTGGAGCTTTTTCACCGTGTTCGGAAACTATATTCTCTACGGCAAATCCAGAAGTAGCTATTCTCAGCTGTTCAACAGTAAACTCACGGAATGTAGGCAAATCACTTACTTCATCTTTTTCCTCGTCATCTATTAGAAGAAGGAAATCCAACAAAATTATAATTCTGAATTCAACTGTCCTCGGATGATGATAGAAAAATACCCCCACATAAACAAAACAAAAAAACTTTACATACCAGGATTTTTAGCCTCGTGAACGGGTCCATTCTGTCCAGCCCAGCAACACGAGGCGAGTTTAGAACACTCACAGCCCATCCTACTACCCCCCTACTTTAGAGCTCTAACGCAACTTTGTGTCCGTATCACAACCACCACATGTTCTGCAGCTTAAAAGATCTGCATTTGGGTCCAAAAGCAAATTTTTCAATACAAAATCATATCCTGATTCTTAAAAGTAGATCTTTGTCATTAAACTGGAAACAACAAAGATAAGTCTGAAAGCTTGCGAGACAATTCCAGGTGTACACACCAAAAGTTATACAACAATCCATTGATTCTGCTATCCACAACTCAAAGAAACTACAAAGTACACAACGGTCTATGCAATTAGCAATCCACAGCTCAATGATGTGGACAGTAATTCCAAAAACACAGCTACTTCACTATACATCAAAAAAGTTAAAATACCCATAAAACAAGAATCATAAACATCATATTTCAGCTCCATCACAGGTAAAGCAAAGACCAAAAATGGAATCAAGAAAAAAGAGCATAAACCCAACCAAAAAAAGTACCTTTAGCATAGATTCAAATCTGAGTCAATCCAAACACTTTATACAAATCCCAAAGCTACAAACTTTCTCCCAAAAGCTCCACTTTTTTTCAATTGAGTCAACACACACCAATTTCAAACCACCCTGAAAAAACTCATCATACAAGTCAACCCCAAGTCAAGATTCAATCTTTTTAAGCTAATGCACAAAACCCAAATACAAAAACCATAAAGCATCACAAAACAACAAACCCCACATAAAAAGAAGCATCAATTTTCACATAGGTTAAGAGATAAAACCATAAACATCAAGAAAATAGAAAGTAACTAACCAAAAAGCAGCTTTCTTGAATATTGATTGAGTCAAAAAAGGTCCACTTAAGAGTAATTTTCTTGAGATATAGAGAGAGAAAAAGAGAGATCAAGAAAGTGAAAAATGTGTATATATAGTGAGGAAGATAGAGAGATGAGCAAAAAAATAAAAAGATGTGTGTTTGTACAGATCCCTTTTTCAGTGTATACATATTACTCAGTTACTAGGACAACTACTATTATGTATAAAATTATAATTAATGTACTATTTTGGTGCTTTTTTTCCTATTTTCCACCGACATTAAACAACCTTTTTTCTCCTCATATTTTTCCAAGACATCAAGACCATAATCTATTGTCTATCCATCTGGCCACAAAACAAAGATATTATTAAGTTGGTGTATAATAATGCTTGAAAGAATATAAATGATATTATTGTTGGGGTAATTGTGTGTCTAGTAATTAAATCGTATAAACTACGGAAATTTTGTTTTTATTTAGCTGAATTTTAAAGTCGTTTATACCGTTAAGGTTGAATGTAATATTGTAACTCTATTTAATTATGTCGTACTTTCCAGATGGGATAATATGTGCATTTTTGATAACGTTGAAACTTTCATTAATATAGTAATCCCATCATTGATTAGATTTAATGTGTTTCCACATCTTATTGCAGCGACAATCAAAATGGTCTTCGTAAATTTACGAACGGCATCAAAGTCAAAAAAGCGTTTTTGAAATATAACGATTTGTACTTCTTTCTACAATACAAGAAGGAGAGAACTCGTCCTTCTAATTACCTTTATTGTTTTCTATTAACGCTACGATATTCCATCAATTCCTGAATCAGCTCAACTAATTAATTTTGTTGCTATTAAGGTCATAGTATTTTGTAACTATAAGACACTTCGTTTATTTCAAATTATCTTGTGTGGTAAATTTTTCTACATTTTAATATAATATAATTTTTTTATTACGTTAAGGCGATAAAATAGTCTCCCAGAACAATTATGAGAACTCCACTTGGGATGTTATGGTCCTTGAACAAAATCTCCATCGAATATTTTGAACATTAAATGAGATATAAAGTCGTTGGCTTTCATTTATTCCAAATTTGATTTGGATCTTATAAAAATAACTTTTTCTTTAATATAACAAAGCAAACCAATCTATTTTCCTTTTGGGTTGACTTTCGGTACAACAATATTCGTTCAACATACACCTTGCATTATTTAAGGTGTGAAAATATGGTAAAACAAGAGATATGTATTTCATTGGAAGTTCAAATATTGAATTTTAACATTTAATCAACACCGAATTATATTTGCAAAAATTAAAGTTCGATATTCGCAAAATACTAAAATGAAATAATATTCTATATAGCCCAACGCTTTCACTTGAAATATTTCATGCTACAAAAATGAGCGTGTTTTAATTTTAATTAAAGAGTGTTTGGCTACTTTGCTAAAATTAACCCTTTTTTTTTTTTTTGAGATTTTAGTAAATTAAGCATTCAATAATCATCTATCTACGTAACCACAAGTGATTTACATAATTCATGAGGATTGTAGGTAAGTAAGCATTGAATGCAACTCTAAGCCGTTAATTTCACTATAAATAAATTATGACCCAACAACTTTTAATTTCATCTGTTTTTTTAATTATTATTTCACAGTATTTTAAAAGGCGAGGGCGTAAGGCGAGACATTTTACATGTGCCTCAGCGAGGCGTAAGCCCCGAGGCACGGGGCGTAAGCCCCATGAGTATTTAATTTTTGATATTTTATCAAATAATATAATTACAGTAAATATTTATAAATAGGTAAAATTGCATAAAAATTAAAGAAAACTATAAATATGTGAAATATATATATATATATATATATATATATATATATATATGTGTGTGTGTGTGTGTGTGTGTGTGTGTGCGCGCGCGCGCGCTCCATCCCCACAAAAAATTAGTCAAAACAATCTATTATACGCTACTTACAAGCACAAGTAACTTGAGTCGAAAAGAATAAAGTTTTCTATGATCACGCCCAACTATGCCTTATAAAAATGACTAAGCGGTCGCTGCAAATATAATCCGGTTTACAAGTCCGGAGTCGAATCCCACAGAGAACTAAGGTTTAGCTACATCTGTTCACTATCACCAGGAAGACAAGCTTGAACAATTCCTAACTTATAGATATTAAGATTCTTGTGTTTAACTACTTAACTAACAAATTAAAATAGTAAATTAACAACTAACGATACTGAGGGTTAGAGAAAAGATTAAAGAGGTCTAGAGTTATGATTTCCCCAATTGTCGGAATCCTTTCCGCTATGTCTTCTATAATTTCGCCTAAGTATTCTCTACCGATCATGAGCACTCTTATTACCGTAAATCTCTCCCGAGTAATTACGACAATTTACTAGACGCACTCTCCCGAGCTACGCTAGCTGGCTTTTAATACAGCTCACTTCATATCGCACCCAAGGCTTCGTTATCCCTAATCCCACCTTTAAACCCTCGGTTATTGATCCCTCATATACTCTGGGAGTGGTGTTGTTCAACAATTACCTAAATATGCACTCTCTCCCGAGTTATGCATACTAAATAGGCACAGCTAATTGAGAGCTCTTCAACCAACCACAATATAAACGTAGTTGAACAAATAGAGAAAAGATATGGCTCAATTATATAAAAACATAACAAGAATTTATCCTACAAAAGGTTCTATCAAAACTCTAGATAACAAATTAGCTATTCATAATAGTATGTAAAACTACAATACTAAAAGTCATAACCAAAAATGAAAAAAATAGGAAGAGGAAGGAAAAACTCGTAGAAGAATTCTCCGCCTTGCTCACAATGTGTTCTTGCCTCCTTAGGTCGAATCTATGTCTCAAATCTATCCCGTGTCCTTTCTTGGCGGCTTCCTTGGTTTAATATAGGGTTTAGGGCTTAAAATCCCGTGTTTTGCACATAAGTCCCTGAAATTTCCGCCTCCTGCCGCGGTTTTGCCGCGGTCGCGGTGGAACCGCGGCCAAACATGCCTTCTGATTCTTCAGTTGTCCGCGACCATCTTCTACCGCGGTTCTGCCGCGGTCGCGGTAGAACCGCGATTTTTCACCCTGTTCTGTTTGGATTTGGAAAAACGTAAAACTTGAAAGTTGTAGCCTTTTGAGTTAGCTTTCCAACCATATATTGTGGATCCCAAATGGAGTTCTGAGCAAAAAGTTATGTCTATTTTACTAGACAGTGCGCAATATGCCTCCTCAAGTCTTCGTTCGTACTTAATTATCAAATTTGACCCCCGAACACGATCCCGGCTTAATTCCTTGAGCTTCTACTCAGACTTCAAAGCTTCGAATCACTTAAATTCATTCCATAACATCTATATAGCTCGGAATCACACCTACAAGGCATAAAACACACAATTAGTGCAAAACACTAGCGATTATAGCACAAACTCAATTAAAGTGCAGTAAATTCGAGTGATAAGCAATTATAGCCTATCATCAACACCCCACACTTAAACCATTGCTCGTCCTCGAGCAATCAAACTACACTTTTTTTATAGACACGACCTTTTTAAACAATTCTCCTAACTCATCACACCAAGAGTATTTAAAATAGACTAAGCACAAAAGCGTAACATCTTCACCTCAAGATTTGACTCACAAGTACCACACGTTATTCACAACTTACCCACTTACTCTAATATAGAGGTGACTGACATTACCTTTCCTTTATGAATCAAGTGCCCTCACACAACAAAAGAGAGTAGTTCCATACAATAAAATTTAAGAACACTTAGGAACTCAAGATAGAAAGAATTCACTCACTCTCAGAAATAACATTCATATGCCACAAAAGATGCACCATAAGCTTGCCCGTAGTGTACTACTCCACTAATCGAGCTCATTCAATCTTGGATCAATTAGGACTTTATTTGGTTGTAATGTAGGCTACGGGACGGGTAGGATACATTTAGATATAAGAGTGACTACACATCCCTAAGCACTTTAATACATACATTTTAACATTTAAACCCCATACTTATGTCAAACCAAAACTCCACCTTCACATCAATGTAAATTACCCCATTCTTCTTTAAGCACACTTACGTCAAGAACCACCACTTATCAAGGATTTTTTTTTACAACAATCCAACTATATTTTTTTTTTCAATTCAAGTGGCTCTTCCTTTTTCAAAACAGTGCACCTTTCTCATTATTCAATTAGTTCCACTCAAAAGCCAAACCAACCACCCCACACTTTAACTTTTATAAAGTTCATAAACAATTCAAGTGCTCATGAGAGGTTTTAATGGTTCAAATAGATGGTTAATTCGAACAAATGGGTAAGGCTTGTAATGTGGTTGCCAAAGAAACAGGATTACAGGCTCGAAGGGGTTAACTACGATACATAATAATTAGGCGGGTAAAATATACATATCTGGCTCAACAAGAAAACGCCTATATCACTTCCAAGACTGAACAACACTACTATTTCGCTTTGCAAACACACGGGGCAAGTTCTAGGCATCAAATGCACTGCACAGAATATCACAAAACCTTACACACACATGGCACATAACTCACTTAGGATTGGATTCATCAAGACACCCTAGTCAGAGCAGTTAAGCAAATTTAAGATCATACAATTTAAGGTACTTATACAAGAGTCAAAAACTGAGCCTAAGCGTCACAGCCAAAGTACTCACTATTCTCAAGGCATAACAAAGTTAAGAGATATTGCTTCATTTCAAAACAAAACACAATGGCTCCTATTCCCAAAAAAAAACTAACTACACCCGGTTCAAATAAAACCCTTGGAAAAGAAGCGTGGTTTAAAGAAAAACCAAGGGGTAATTGCTACACTACCTAACAAAACAAAAAATCTTTTTGGTATTTTCTTTAGACTTACTTCCCTCAAGAAAACTGTCTAGAAGATCCGTCATCAGGAAAAGTCCAATCTTTTAAAAAAAAAAAAAAACACAGCTAAAGTAGCATGAAAAATCACCCAGACAATCTCCTCACCCCACACTTAAAATTGTGCATTGTCCCCAATGCACACCCATACATACAAGAGGGTAAAAGAAACTCCCTGGTAGGCCAAAGGCCGAAGCACTAGCAGCTCATGGGGTACTCAGACTTCTCCCGGCTTGGTCCTTCGTGCGGGCACCTCACACTTAGTTCCAACCATTTGGTTTGTTGTTGCATCCTTCCAATACCTTTTCTTTCCATGCTCCTAGAAAATAAAAAATTGACACTACAAAAATAATACAATTAAAAAAATAAAAAATAAAAAAAATAAAAGAAAGCAATAAAACTGGGTTGCCTCCCAACAAGCGCTTGATTTAACGTCGCGGCACGACGTGAATCACTTTCCGCCTCCACTTTGAACTTATGAATCGGACCCCAAGTTTTGATTCTGCTCTATGATCATGCTCCTGGGGTGGTGGAACGAATCTGACTGGCCCAATAAAATAATGTAGTATTCTGCACTTCTTGGACTTTAGATGAGGTGTGTAATCCCGATTTTCTGGCAAGAAGAATTCCAGAATGTAAGCACTTTGTTCCTCATTCCTCGACTCCTCAAATGGCTCGGACGACTCTATTTCCATATCATCATCTAAACACAATGTGGAAAAATGCTTGAAGTGAGGACCCATGCGGTCAACTACATGAACATTGGGACTATCTACATTCTCAACACTAATGACAATATAGTCAACTAAATCTGTATCCTCAATATCCTTGGTTGACTCCAGTATCTCTTCTACAACATCGACATCCTCAAAATCTAGTGTGATTGATTGTTGGTGTTCTACTCTAGCCTCCTCCTCTAGCTCATCAGTTTCTGTATCTAATTCATGCTCTTCTTGGATACTATTCACAATATTGGCTTGTTGAGCATTAAAAACTTCAACCAGTTGACTCATGTGAACTTTCAAGTTGTGAATAGTTTCCTCCTGCCTTTCTATCCGCAGTAGTAATTTACTCTGTTGTTCCAAAATGCACTTTGACATATCTTCGAGCTTCTTTAGGTCAGCTTCCCTAGGTTCTTTGTTCCTATTAACTTCACCAGAAAAAGAAGAAACATCAAAGTAAGGGGTTGGGGGAAAGTAAGAAATATAAGCACAACCGTGAAAGTGACCATCTTGACCACCACACATATCACACACATTTCACACATAAGATTGAGTTGGTGCACAAAACTCGCTCTCAGGAATATTTTGATAATTTTGCCCTGGGTGGTTTCCTTCACAATATGCATAAGGAGGATCAAAAGTAGAATTACCAACAACAAAATTCTCATAATTCCATGATGCCATGTTTCTCAAATAAACAAATAAAACTATTAAAAAAAATCAAATAATAAAATAAAAGTTCAAACTTGAAACCTAGCAATATGTACGCCTACAACTACACCGTTAGTTCCCTGGCAACGACGCCAAAATTTGATCACGCCCAACTATGCCTTATAAAAAGGACTAAGCGGTCGCTGCAAATATAATTCGATTTACAAGTCCGGAGTCGAATCCCACAGAGAACTAAGGTTTAGCTACAGCTGTTCACTATCACCAAGAAGACAAGCTTGAACAATTCCTAACTTATACATATTAAGATTCTTGTGTTTAACTACTTAACCAACAAATTAAAATAGTAAATTAACAACTAACGATACTGAGGGTTAGAGAAAAGATTAAGGAGGTCTAGAGTTATGATTTCCCCAATTGTCGAAATCCTCCCGCTATGCCTTCTATAATTTCGCCTAAGTATTCTCTACCGATCATGAGCACTCTTATTACCGTAAATCTCTCCCGAGTAATTACGTCAATTTACTAGACGCACTCTCCCGAGCTACGCTAGCTGGCTTTTAATACAGCTCACTTCAGATCGCACCCAAGGCTTCGTTATCCCTAATCCCACCTTTAAACCCTCGGTTATTGATCCCTCATATACTCTGAGAGTGTTGTTGTTCAACAATTATCTAAATATGCACTCTCTCCGAGTTATGCATACTAAATAGGCACAGCTAATTGAGAGCTCTTCAACCAACCACAATATAAACATAGTTGAACAAATAGAGAAAAGCTATGGTTCAATTATATAAAAACATAACAAGAATTTATCCTACAAAAGGTTCTATCAAAACTCTAGATAACAAATTAGCTTTTCATAATAGTATGTAAAAATACAATACTAAAAGTCATAACCAACAATGAAAAAAATAGGAAGAGGAAGGAAAAACTCGTAGAAGAATTCTCCGCCTTGCTCCCAATGTGTTCTTGCCTCCTTAGGTCGAATCTATGTCTCAAATCTATCCCGTGTCTTTTCTTGGCCGACTTCCTTGGTTTAATATAGGGTTTAGGGCTTAAAATCTCGTGTGTTGCACATAAGTCCCTGAAATTTCCGCCTCCTGCCGCGGTTTTGGCGCGGTCGCGGTGGAACCGCGGCCAAACATGCCCTCTGATTCTTCAGTTGTCCGCGACCATCTTCTACCGCGGTTCTGCCACGGGCGCGGTGGAACCGCGCTTTTTCACCCTGTTTCGTTTGGAATTTGGAAAAACGTAAAACATGAAAGTTGTAGCCCTTTGAGTTAGCTTTCCAACCATATATTGTGGAGCCAAAATGGAGTTCTGAGCAAACAGTTATGTCCAATTAACTAGACAGTGCGCAATATGCCTCATCGAGTCTTCGTTTGTTCTCAACTATCAAATTTGACCCCCGAACACGATCCGGGCTTAATTCCTTGAGCTTTTACTCAGACTTCAAAGCTTCAAATCACTAAATTCATTCTATAACATCTATATAGCTCGGAATCACACCTACAAGGCATAAAACACACAATTAGTGCAAAACACTAGCGATTACAGCGCAAACTCAATTAAAGTGCAGTAAATTCGAGTGTAATAAGCGACTAAAATATGCAATTATAGCCTATCATCATTCTACATGGAGGAACAAAAAGGATGACTAACCAAAAAAAGTTGAATATTCGTTGCTTTGGGGATATATTAGCAGACTAGCGTACAAGATAAAAAAAATTGGGAAAGACCCTAAATTAGGATTTAAATCAATAAAAAAGGTCTTGACTTTTAAATTTAATACATTTCAATTCTTTTTTAAATTTTTTTAGTAATTACAAGCTGACTTTTGAGAATTTAGGTATTATATGAACGACTTATTTAACAAATTTTATTTTAATTTGAAAAAGTCTCTGGACTTACGCCTCACTACAAAAATAAGCCTCAAACGCCCTGGCGCACGCCCCGAATTGCTGGGCGTACGCCTCTTGAGACTTTCGCCCTACACCATCGCCTCGGGGCATTTTTGGTGCGCCTCGCCCCAGGGCTCATCCCGGAGCTCGCACCGAAAACGCCTTTTAAAACACTCTTAATTAAGTTAACCGGGATCTAAGCACTTAAGCATGTAAAAAATTACATTTGTTTTCATGTAAGTTGGCGGACAAATATCCTTTATAAATTAATAGTTTATCGGAATATTGAAGCTATCGAAAACAGTCTCTCTGCTCTTCCAGGGGTAGGGGTACGATTGCGTACATCTTACCCTCCGCAGACCCCACTTGTGGGAAATTACTGAGTTTGTTGTTGTTGGATGCAAGTTGAGTAACTAGAGATTCAAAAATAAAACAATATTCTACCTATGGATATGCTTTTTATTTTTTATTTTTATGTAGACCGGAAGGAGATGGAAAAGAGAGTGTAAATAAAATGTAAGAAAATGGGACAGAGACTATCCCTATTTCCTTTATATTTTGGCATATTCTTAAAAACAAAATTCACAATCACAGGAATTGCTGGTATTTATACATATGGAAATAAAAAGACATTACTTTCTTTTTTTGTCTCATTCTTTAAATTATTTTTAAGACAACGTAGCTAACTTCAATCTAAGCTGTATGAAAACCAGAGAACATTGGTTGGAAACAGTCTGCATTAACATGTTTTTTATTACTTTGAAAAAGAGTTCAACTTCCATGCTACATTACAGGCAACCCTGTCAACCAAAAGCAGAATTATGCTAGGTTTTTTGGGTTCAACTGAATTCATTATTTTCGACTCAAACAAATGTGTACATACGCTATGCAAAAAAAATGTAAAAAAACAAATATACAGTGAGATCATGCTCATTGTGATTACAGTGGCTCTAAATCATGCTAAATCCTGGATTCGTCTCCGACATCAGCCATTTGATTTGCAGCATTCAGCCGCCAAGAATTTTCCGACATCTAAAGTGGCTCTCTGTCCCTTAAGACTGGTTCCTCACTCATGACACAATTTTTCTTCTCTTCTTATCACCAAACACCAAGTACCAAGAACTAAGCTGAACACTGACATGAAGCATTACACATTCAATTATTGGTTCGGGGCACTCGTGGATATCATTCCATCGAAGTCCTGATTTCCAGCTACAAGTAGCTTCCTTCTTGTCAGAGATGTCCACAGCAACCAGACGAACACTCAAAAGTAAAGCACTGCATTCTGTTACCATTTTCAAAAACGTAAAGCACTGTGTCCTCATAGCAGATGCAAAACTCTAGGAAGGTGATGAACAGTGTGAGCTTTTTCTGATACACCCAAAATTCACTCTGATAAGAATGGACATTGGGCCTAACTCAACCCCAAAAGCTAGCTTGTGAGGTGAGGATTGCCCAAACCATATAAGGAGACCAAGGACCTCAACTCCCACCGATGTGGGACAACTCAACACCCCCCCTCACGCCCAGGCCTTTGGAGCGTGGACAACATAAATGGGGGTCCAACATCGGTAACAATAATTGGGATGGGTCTGGCTCTGATACCATGATAAGAATGGACATTGGGCCTAACTCAACCCCAAAAGCTAGCTTGTGAGGTGAGGATTGCCCAAGCCATATAAGGAGACCAAGGACCTCAACTCCCACCGATGTGGGACAACTCAACACAATGCAGAAACATTATTCAGGGAAGTTGATAACTTCAAGTTGAGTCAATAAGCTTAACATTCTTACTTATAACGCAGTTCCTTGACATTGTCTTTCAATACAATTTCTTAGTTGACTAGTACAAAGTTAGCTGTCAATATTGGACACTGCCAAATTCATCACTTGAAGTTGATCTGATGGACTTCAATTATCAACTGATAACTCATTAGCAGCTTCTTGACTGGCATAATATGACCTCACCTATAAAACAATGGCTAGGGCCGGCAGCAGATAAGAGAATGCAAACTTTACGCAACACTTTTGATTGACCTACTTTTTTCTAAATAAGCAGCTATTCTCCTTCATAGATTTATCAACCGAAGCAAGTTAAGCTGAGGTATGAATGCAAATCAAGTGTGAGAAAGCCGGGAACCATCATTCTTGTTGCTGCTGATTGCAGATGTGATTCACATCCAGAACTGCATAAGAAGCTAATATTACTGAATTTACTTGCTTCAGCAAGACAAAAGTTGCTATTATGGCACATATAAAACATAAAACAGAGATAAACAGTAGCTACATAGCTGCTACATATAAAAAAGTTGTGCCCTTCTTCAAGGCCACATAGCTGCATCAATTAACTCCTCAATCACATCAATCCATTACTTCAATGCTTTGATTATATTGACTTTTAGCTAGGATTGATCCAAAGACAACATGCAAATTCAGCTAGAAGCAACTCGCGAGCCACAATAACTTAGTAAAACATTAGCAAATCAAAAAAAAAATAACTTAGTAAAACATTACACTAAGCTACAAACAAAAACCTATAAAAATCTAAACTTGCGGAAAGAAAAACCAGGGATAAATACCTTTGAATATGTCAAATATCGTATGTAAGATGTTATCATGAAGCCTCTCGCTCACACACCTTTGCAGGCATAACAAATTTTGCCTGTGGAGGAACCCAATCCCTGAAGCTTATCATTGGCACTGAGAAGTTCAATAAAAGAAGAATCATTAGATGGGAAACAATATACTAGGTTCAAAGATTGCTTCTTTCCGTGACTAAAAGGAGTACTTGACAAGGCATAAAAGGGTTTAGTGACTAGTGAGATTCAGCAGGTAGTTGATTATTAGGTTCGTGAAAAAGCAAGAAAAAAGGGAAATGTTATTTTCTGTTCATCTCATGAGGGACAAATGCCTGAAGATGATATATCACTTGATCTATTTATTTCCCCTAAAGCATTGGTTCAACAAGAAGGTAGTACAATGTGGGATGTCTGATAGGCGTACATTACGAGTTTGATCCTGACGGGTGCACAAAGTTTGGTATTTAAGTGGCGAAAGGTAGATGTGTGCACCCATTATCCACCAAGTTTCGAACTTAGAAACAATAGAGTTACATCACCCAAAAAACAGAAAGGACTTACAAAAGAATAGCCTATTCCCATGATCACATGAACCGCATAACCAAGGATAACTTTCTACTGTTTCAAGAATGAAAAAATATTAAGGGGAAACATGAGGCTATCCATGGAATAACAACACATACTGATGTCCTCTAAAAACTTTAAATAAGAATTAATTACTATAAAATGTGAAGAGAATAGCTACGTCTACAGCACTAGAAACTTTCTGAGATAGTACCTGCTGAGCAGAATCCAACTGAAGCTTGGATAAACTATTGTGAAGCTTGTTCAACAATTCACTGCATGGAATGCTAAATACTTCTGATTTTTCTGCGGAGAAATTTGGCAACAGCTCTGCCACATTGACATCTTCAGATATATTGCAAAGACACGTCAAGATTGTTGAAGTGAGTTTTGAGTCCAGATCAATGCCCATAGCAGCCATTTGGTTAAGCAAATCAATAATTTCTCTAGTTTGACCATTCAAGCTAAAGCCTTTCAGTAAACAATTATACACAGAGTTATCCGGTGTCAGGCCAGATGCATTCATCCTCTCATATAAATTCTTTGCCTCATCCAACAGCCCTAGTTTTGATAACCTATTTATTAATATGGAATATGTGAAAGCATTTGGATTCAAACCCCTATCAAGCATATGAACAAGTAACTCTTTAGCAGATTTTAAGTTTTTTGCTTTGAGCGTTCCATCAATGATAATATTGTATGACGCAAGATCTGGCTCACAAGTGCCATCTAACATCTCTTGAAACAAACTCCTAGCTTGTTCCAAGCTACCCTCATTGCATAAGCTTTCCATCAAGATGTTGTAATCAATCACGGTTGGGCAATATCCCTTGTTTCTCATCCGAAGAAACAAACCTTTCGCGATATTTAGTACATTCAACTCACAAAAACCATCAACCATAGTGCCATAGGTCAATGAGTCTGGATTAAAACCCAATTCATTTGCCTGCTTCAAGAGTTCCATAGCTTTAACAACATTGTCTGCTTTTATGTAAGCTCCAATAAGCGCAGTAAAAGTTCTCATGTCAACCAGTGTCTTGTTAGCAACCATCTTCTCATGAATTTTGGCAGCATTACTTAGATGTCCTTCTTCACAAAGCGCTTGAATCAGTACATTCATTGTCGTAATGTCTGGCTGAACATATGTCTCATCAGCTAACATTGAATTAAAAAGTGTCAAGGCATCGTCCACCTTCCCATTTTCACAAAGTCCTCTCACCAGTGTATTGTACGTAATTAAGTCAGGCTTCTTGCCCTTTTCTATCATCTGCTGCAGAATGTTAAAGGCATCAGAAAGTAACCCTTCCTTGCAAAGTCCACGCAGAAGAATATTGTAAGGTATGTTTCCAGGCTCTTCACCCTTTTCCACCGTCAATTTAAACAATTCCACTGCTTTCACGGCCCTACCACCTTTGCAAAGCCCACTAATCATACTGATAAATGTAATGACGTCCGGCTGGATTTTGCGCTTCAGCATATCATCATATAACATAGTTGCTTCTTTTAGTTGGCCCTGCTTACAATAGCCATGTAATAAACAAGAATAAGTAACCACATTTGGGGAAATTCCTTCCTTCAACATCTCATTCAAGAGATCTTTCCCTCTATCAACACATCCTTTGTTGCAAAGTCCATTTATGAGTGAACTATACACTACAACATCAGCTTTCAAACCCTTAGTTGTCATCTCCTCCAGCAATCCCATAGCTTCATCCAACCTTCTCTCTGAACAAAGACCATCTATCAAAATGGAATAAGTAATCATATTGGGAGCTACATTCACCTTTTCCATTCTACTCCTCAAATCTAAAGCCGCCTCCAATTTCCTCTCTCTGCAAAGTCCTTTCATAAGGGTGTTTAAGCTAACGACATTAGGAGTCACTTCTTTCATATATAAACACTGAAAAACTTCTACAGCCTTAATAGCCATACCATTTTCACACAACCCTTTCAATACAATATTAACAAGGTAATCATTAACCCTGAAACCATACTTCAAAATCAACCCCAAAACAGAAATCGCCAATTTTGGCCTTTGAACATGCACTAAACATTCAGTCAAAGCAGCCAACGACAAAAACCACGGGGATATCCCCACCTCTCTCATCCTACCATACACCTTAAAAGCCAAGCTGTACTCCTTATTCTTTGCCATTGTTGCAACAAGAAAATTGCAAATAAACTCGGAAGGTATTCGACCCGAATTAACCGCGTCGTTAAAAAGTTCAAAAGCATTAACATACTGAGGATTTGGCTTTTCACAAAGACCCTTCAACTCTGCATCCAATGCTTGTACATCCATTGTAGCATGTTCTGTAACTGCTTTTGCACAATAATATTTCACAAAACTCGCTTTTGGGGGGTTAAGAGCTACTCGGAAACAATGTGAATTACGCTTTTTGCAAAGCCACTTTAACTTTTCATCCAATTCTTGAACATGTGAACAACCTGCAGTAGCAGCTGTACCTCTAGCTGGTACTGTTGTATACAAGTTTTTCACAAATATTGCTTTCTGGGGGTTAAATGTTATTCCAAAACAATGAAAGTTAACATTGTTATATAGCCAACACTTCTCATCCAACTCTTGAACATTTTTTGAACAACCGGTACTAGTAGTTGTACCTCTAGCTTGTATTGTTGTACACAAATGTTCCCAAAAAATTGCTTTCTGGGGGTTAAAGGATGCTTGAAAATAAACACAGAAGTTTGATGATTGCTTCCTAATCATAATTTTATAAACTATATATTAATATATTATATGCTTGGTAAGGATGGTCGATAAAGAAGGATATTTACGTCATTTCAGCTAGATATTTGAGAGCATGAAGGTGAATACCTAGGTGATGACGAAGGTGGCGAACCGGAAAACTTGCCGCCGGCGGTGGATGTCGGAGAGGCGGCAACCGGAGAACGGGAACTTCTCAGTGATTCTATGAAAGGGAAGTTCGAGGTTCTATCAGAGATTTTTGCACGTGCTGCAAGTGGAAATGTTAAGTAGATAAATATGAAATTTGACCCCCAAACTTTGATAAATGATGTAACAGCAACCGAAATTTCCTGTAATTAGGTTATTATTTTATTTTGAAACTTGGTGTTCATACCAGCACTAAGGCTGTGGCTAAGTCGTCACACCACGTGATATTCACTACGGGAAAAACGCTTTCTACCAAAAAAATTCACTTTCACTATTCGAATTTAAAACGTCTAATTAAGAATAGACATATCTTATCCATTCAAGCATAACCTTTGATGATCTTATACTTGGTCGAATTGGCCAACTTCGGTAACTAAATAGGTAAAATCAAAAAAGTTCAATATTTAAAAACCACTCCACATTGTACTCATTCGGAAAGTCTTTTTCGCTAGATGACTCGTACGAGGTGAGAAGGCTTTTTTTTATTTGAAAGACGAGCATTGCATTCGGTTCGAAAGGCACGCATTCCGGTATGTTTCAAGATAGGGCCCCACTAGTCCCGCTAGCTTATGAATGGTTTTTCCAAAGGGAAAGCAGGTCGGGCCCTACGAGCGGGCATAATTTTTTTTAGAGAAAACATTCAAAAGGGAAAAGGTCCAAAATTGTCCCTCTACTATTGTTTATTGTTTATTTGTGCCACCTGTTATACTTTTCGTCCATTCTCGTCCCAACCGTCAATGAAGTTTTAAAAATTACCCCTACCCCTACCGTTTTGATACTGTGGCAGCTGACCCCATCAATTTTATCCATATCGGGTGCCATGTTATCGACCCCACCAAATTAAAACCCCGCAGGCCCATTACATTCCCGTCTCCCACCCGTGACCCATTTGCCCACTAAATAAATATGTTAGACCCGTCTAAATTGACAGAGAGGGTCATTTAGTCTGCATACATTCGATAGAAACGGGAGAGAAGAGTGTGGAAGGTTCAAAAGAAAATCCTCTATTTTCAATGTTTAATGTTGTCCAAGGTAAGATTTCCCCCCAAAATGTGAACTTTTCTGCTAGTTTCATATGTTTGTTGTTTATAAATGAAGCATTTTTGTCTTAGGGTTCGCATTTCTTTTCTGTTAAAGTTAGGGTTTTTAGATTATGCTTCGTGGTTTAGGAATTTCACTGTTCTGTGCTCAGATATGTGATTTGCCGTTTAGGGTTTTACTTTGCCTGTGTTTTTGTCATTGTTTGTGTTTGCATGTGACTTTCAACTTTATACCCTAATTATTAGTCTGTTTGTGTTGGTCGGTTAGGGTATATTGGTAGAACTGGTGATATTTGGTTTATTATTACTTTGTTTTAGAAGAACTTTCTCTTGTTTAGGATTTCAAGTATGTGTGGTCCCTTTTGTTTTTTAAAGAATGGTCGCATATGGTTGGTTTTTTAACTGAAAAAGGATTTGAAGTATATTTAATAGCTGACTTATTATTATTTAGTCCCATGTTTCACCTGCATTTACTTTGAAGATGATGCTCATGTGGGTCTCTTACAGATATGTTTTGTGCTTATTTTATTGAGGTGAGACTCTAAGTTTGATACTTTATTATGTGGTCCCCTATATGCATGCTTGTGTCTGTTTCTTTATCATAGTACCTCATTCAATTTTGTTTCTTTATTCATCTACCTCTATACCTTTTCCTTATTCCCTTTATTTATCCCCTTTTTTGTTTGTTCAAGCTTTCCCTTACATGTTTATTTATTATTTCTGCACCTCTTGTCGTTGTTACTGCTTTATGCATCTACTATGGTAGGCTGTAATAACTTTATTCATGGTTACTATGCAGCCTTTTATAAATGGTGCTAGTTGAGTTAGTATTTCATCATGGCGGGGAATGGACTAGTAAGCCATGTCTGACGTATAAAGAGAAGTATGTGCACATCAATAAAGGTTTTGACTCTGACTTGCTCTCTTATGCTGATTTAGTTGATGAATATGATACTAAATTTGGGTATATAGGGGTGCATCAACTAATAGTAAAGGGTCCTGCTGGTAGATACTATGAAATAGATGGGGATGTTGTGATTAGGACTTTATTAGACTTTGCTAGTGAAAGTGTAATGATATTAATTTGTTTGCCGTAGAAAATGTGAACCAGCAATTGATGTACCTAATATAGTCACTCACAGTGAGTCACACACAGTAGAAGTTGAAGTTGCTACTGATTGCAGTGATAATGATAGTGAGAAAATGATTTTGATTCTCCTGAATTAAGTTCTGATGGATTGGAGCAACTTTTTTACAAAAAGAAGAGGGACATCAATGATAAGTTAACTGACTATAAAGAGTTAGATAGGTCAATGACATTTAAAGATATACCTGAAGCTAGGAAAATGATCAACATGTATTCTCTTGCAAATGGATATGACTTGCAGCAAGTTAAAAGTTACCCAACAAGGCTTAGGTACATCTGTGTCGGTGACTGCCCCTTATATCTAAAGATTCTTCAGGGGGTGGGGTGTCGCGCCCCCTTTTTCCTTCGCGGAGTCCGGGTTTCGACATTCATTGGGAATAACTCATTTCCTTATGGGAATTGGGTATTTGAATTTGAAGAATCGCCACCTAACGGATTAAGGTGCGTTAGGGCACCTAGAGTAGATAACTCATAAAACCGGTTTGCGTTACCAGAGACTTAGGTAAGGGATCGAAATAACCTTGAGGGGAAGGTGTTAGGCACCCCTCGCGGTCCACAACGGTGGGTTCCGGCCGAACTCAAATTATGTGAATTAGTCATTAAAGAAACAAAGCACATAAACACATAAAGTTTATTTAAACGAGGTAAAGGGGGGTCCTAGGTTTGTTGACCTATAGGATCACATCTGTACAATACCCGGTAAGCCTTCCTCAAATAGAGGGGTTACACGTGACATTAGCGCACAGGTCATCATATCCTTTACTACCTTATTACCCTCCCCTTGGTCATAGCCTAAAGCGTTCTAACAACCTTAGGAATGTATCCTATGCGTGCATTACCCGTCCCTTTACTTATATAGTCCCGGAGGTATTTAGGACTTCTAGTTAAGGTGGATCTAGACTCTCCTACAGTGATTAAAAGGAGAAAATTCTAGGCGACAAACAAAACACGTAGGACTAGACCAAACATAGAACAGTTAAAAGGCTCACATTAAACCTCCACAAATAGAGCAAACAAGTGCACGTCTCAAACAGCAAATTTTAAATGTTTCAGAGAGGTCCTAGAACAGGATATCTAGGTGGGCATGACAAGCAAAGAATTGAGTTAAGGCAAAGCGTTAAAGACCTAACCAGTTTGCCTACTGATTTTAGAATCTGTTGAATTTGGGCAGTTCACAAATAAGCACAGCATAGTTTCCAGTTTTTATAAGATTTTAATTACCTACAGGCTTGCCTAGGCGGAGATACCCTATAAACATGCTGTCTAAAATGTAATCAGAATCAATTTAAAACAAACAGTTTTGAACTTATTAAGTCCTATAGGCATGTTGGTCTAGGTGCTGAACATTACAGAGCTGGTTTACATACATTTAATCCTAGAACATGATATCTAAGTGTTCAGATTGCTTTTAAACAGGATAGTTACTGATTTATGCGATGTAGACATGGTTTTAAGGCGAATACAATAACAGTCCTAAAGCAGGATCTCTAATGCACATAATGAATGGGCGTTTTTGTTAAGCAGGATTATAGAAGTAATTTAATAACAAAATTTCTAAGTGATCATGATTATGCAAAAATAGAAATTCGTAACAAACGAAGTGATGAGCCTACTACATGTTTTCTAGTATGCCAAACAATCCTAAAGCATGGTTTCTAAAGCAAATAAACATAATAAACCTAAGGCATGATTTCTAATGCAAGTAAGCATAGTAAACCTAAAGGCATGATTTCTACCCGATTTTCCTCACAAAAATCATATAAGAATCCCCTTCCCTTTTACTAATTTCCCCAATATCTGTTTACAAAGATTATTATTATAAACCATAAATGAATTACATAAAAGATATACTATAGGTAGCCTGAAATAGGCCCAAAGATAAAACTGGCAGACCAGGCCTTCAAACAGTCGCAGATGCTATCGTCTCATGATGTCCAATAAGGGTATCCTGGTACGTCAAAGTCCCCGAAGGGCCTCAGGAGCCCCGGTCAATGCTCGCACAAAGATCCTTTTAAATAGAAGAGTAGTTATGTGCAGTGTGGAAGGGCCAGCCCCAGTGTGCCAGAGTTCGGAGGAATCTCATGGATTCCTAGGTAGTACACACACTGGAAGGGCAGAATTTAAGTAATCTAAGAGTAGAAGCGAGAGTGCTTGACATAGTAGTGACAGTTTAAGGAAAATAATTTAGGAGTAAAACAGTTCAGGGGTCCAAGGGTGAGAATAATTTGAAGGTAGAAATAGTTAAGGAGTAAAACAGTTTAGGAGTGAAAACAATAGTTGGAAATATTCTGAAAATAGCAACATAGTCACAAAGCAAGAATTCACATTACCTAGATTTAGCGGAAGGAGTTTAGCCTTGAACTCAATCAACAACAGACAAGATCAATTAGTTCAGCAAAGGTTTCTTATTGTCTTGGTCCATTAACTGATACTAGGTGAACATACAACCTTGTATCAATCATAGGGTAGCATGTTGGGATCAGACAGTCACACATAAAAGCAAGCAAGTTGAGGGCATAGAGACCATGACTTAATCAGGGGTTTATTAGGGATGAACATCTGTAACAGGACAACAGTCATAGATCTAATGACATAGGGGCAGACACATAGACATATTATAAAAAAAAACATAGGTCTAGCAAATAGAATAGGCATGTTGATGACAAAGAACCTACTGATTCATGAGAGTAATCATGCTAAAAACAAACACATAGGTCTAGTTCAAAACAGGCATGTTGATAACAAAGAAGATACTGATTCAATGACATGAAAGTAGACAGGTTGAGGACACCCAAGTCTTAGTTAATAGAAACAGACATGTGGACATATTGAAGACAGGAAAACCATACAGGCCATTGTTAAAATAGGCATGCTGAAAACAAAGAACATACTAATTCAATGACATGAAAGTAGGCATGTTGAGAACAAGAAGCATACCGATTTAGTAACATGCAAGTGATCATGTTGAGCAGTAAGTACATAAACTAAATCATACAGATGTCTGAATAATAGTAAAGTGAGGCATACCAGTTAGGAATTTGAAGTGGGAGAGTGGAGTAAATAGGATCCAAGATCTAGTCTTGGCTTTCAGATGGCTAGACAGTGCAATAGACAAATAGTAATAGAGAGCAAGAGCTTTTAGATGTGTTTTTCCTTAGGTCTGTGTGTGTGTGTTTAAAACAGAGTGATGTATTTATAGGAGTCGAGTAGTGTAAAGTAAATAAGACAAGGCAGATTGACATTGCAAAATAAGGTAAGGAAATAATCAAGTAATCAATCAATCTTGACAGGGGATAGAAAATTAGGGAGTTATACCCATAAATAACTCTGATGGTATTTTAAATAAGGCAAGAAATGGGTTTATCAGTCAATTAAGGTTAGAACCCTTAAATCAAGTAATCATTTCACACATAAGGCAACACGGGCAATCAGAGACCAATCAAGGGTCAGTTAACCCATAAATAGGCAAGAGACGTAAATTAAGAACCTCGGGATTAAGGAAAACAAACAGAAATCAGTAAATTACTTCAGTAAACAAATGAAACCCTGGATAATTAGGCTAATCAGTCAATTATCCAAACAATAACAGATAAGAGTTTGAAATCAAATAATGAATAATCAGACAATTGAACCAGAAACATAATCATGCGAGTAAGATTAAACAAAACATAAGGATCTCAGAAAACCTTTTACGAAGCCAAAACCCTAATTTGAAAAATACCTAAAGTTGATTAATAGTGAAAACAGCCATGAAAACTTGAAACACTTCAAATATGCAGAGATTCGGACAACAAATAACAAGGAAACCAAAAAACCCTTCGTAACACAGTGCTAAAAATCGGTTAACAGTAGAAAAATAAGAGAATCTTAAAGAAAAATCAGTAATGAACTTAGAATTGATCCAGATCTACAAAGATTTGGATAGATTCAAGTCTAAGCATTAGGGTTTTGAAGAAAAAGGAAAGGGTAAAGAGAATCTGGCCTTGAACCAGAGATTTGCACCGTAAAACATCAATAGAAAAGCACTCACAGATCATAGACGGACCCTCAGAGAGTCGTGGACAAGATCTGGACTAGATCTCTTCGAGATCTTTCCATGAGATAGCAAGAACGAGCAACCAAGAGACGTAGGAGACAAGTAGAAGTCTCAAACAGCCATGGAAATCCATGGATCGAATAGGAATCAAAAGGATTAGGGCTGGTTTGGGTGGCGGCGGCGGCTAGGGTTAGGATTAGGTCTCAGAGAGACGGAGAGGATTAGGGATATTAGGGCGGTTGTTTGGTAAGAATGAATTAGGTTAGAGGGTCATTCAGGTTAAAAATGGTAAGAGTGAACGGTGGTCGTTGATCTTTGTGATCAACGGCCAGGATTAAAAGGTTTGGGGGACGGGTTTTAATTCAATTTGGGCCTGGTCTTAGTGGGTTAGGGATTTGGGGTTGAAATTAGGCCATTTAATTAGGCTAGGTCCGTAAATAAAGGGCTATTTGTTAAATACCCATTTAATTGATAAAAACAATTTTAAAAAATGGTTAACAGATTATAAAAAATAATTTTCATGCCTAACAATGTTTTAAAACAATTACTTAGTATTTTAAAAATACAAAAAGCTATTTTTCGTTAAAATAATTTAATAATGCACGCATGGGCTATAATTGCAAAGTGATTGCAATTATAACCCCAAAAATGCAAATATGGCTATTTGTGAAATAATTAAAACTTAGTACAGACGTAAATGATAAAATTAAGCCACAAAATTATTATAAAACTATTTGTGATGCAATTAGTAATTGTTTATATAAATAAAAATACCGGGATAGATTAATTAAAACCCTTAAAAATGCAGCAATTATGAAAAGAATATTAATTGATGCTAATGCATAGTTTTGGAGGTATATATGCATTTTGAAAAAATATTATAGGGAAAAATTGGGTATCAACAGTTGCCCCTCTTTACCCGGATGAAAGAGTTTTCGGGTAAAGAAATGATGGCCAATTTTGACCGAATGGGATGTTTTGAATAATATAGGCCGAACTCTGGTCTTTGAGCTGCCTACATATCCCTGGCTTTACAGGAATCAGGCCATTTGTTGTTCTGGACCCAACGGCGAATGAAGCCGATGGAGTTCGCGAAAGGCAGTATTGGATGGAGTTAGGATTATGAGCATGAAGTACGACAGGTGCGTGAATGATTGCAGAGTGAAGGCGGATAGTTGATGGGGGTTGATCTCGTTTGAAATAATGGTAAGGGGTGAATGGTAGTCGGACGAGTGTAAAAGGAAACCGGAGCGAGGATTGCTCCCGTTTGAAGAACGGTCACCTCCTGGATTACCTGCAAAACTTAAAACACGCGATGCATGCAAGTGTATGGCTTACTGCGAGAATTTAAACATGATACAAATTCCCTTTGGACCATGAAAGATCGTCTTTGGACATTGAGGATGACGTTCTTAGACCATGATGTCCTGGGCCATGAATTGTTCGGTAGGGGATTCGTAGGCCATGAAATGATGTTCTCGGGCCATGAAAATGGTGCCTCCAAACCATGAAGCCTTTGAATAATGATATGCAAATTTGAGAGATCCTCAGGCCATGGCATGGTGTCTTCTGGCTATGAGGATGATGCCTTTAAGCAATGACGCCTTTGGACAAGTTGGCGATATTTCAGCCCATGAGATGCAATAATATGATGCTAAAATCAGCAAGACAAAGCTTAGTCTTGTGAGGTTGAGGGCAGAGCTTAGCCCAAAAGAGGAGCAAATAGATAGTGCCGGAGAGCCAGTGCTTAGTCTAGGCAAATAGAGGTGATGATTGGCCTTATGCAAATAGGACGCAAAGCTTTAGCCTCATGCAAGATTAGGGACAGGGCTTAGTCCCATGCAAATGGAAGGTAGAGCTTAGCCTTATGCAAATATGGAGGCAGGGCTTAGCCTCATGCAAGATGGAGACGGGGCTTAGTCTCATGCAAGATGCGGGACAGGGCTTAGTCCCATACAGGATGCGGGACAGGGCTTAGTCCCATGCAAAGAGAAGGTAGTGCTTAGCCTTATGCAAATATGGAGGCAGGGCTTAGCCTCATGCAAGGTGGAGACAAAGCTTAGTCTTATACAGGATGAGGGACATGGCTTATTCCCATGCAAAGATAAGGCAGTACTTAGCCTTATGCAGATATGGAGGCAGGGCTTAGCCTCATGCAAGGTGGAGACAGAGCTTAGTCTCATGCAGGATGAGGGACAGGGCTTAGTCCCATGCAAAGAGAAGGCAGTGCTTATCCTTATGCAGATATGGAGGCAGTGCTTAACCTCACGCAAGGTGGAGACAGAGCTTAGTCTCATGCAGGATGTGGGACAGGGCTTAGTCCCATGCAAAGAGAAGGCAGTGCTTAGCCTTATGCAATATGGAGGCAGGGCTTAGCCTCATGCAAGGTTCGGGACAGGGCTTAGTCCCATGCAAATGGAAGGCAGAGATTAGCCTTATGCAAATATGGAGGCAGGGCTTAGCCTCATGCAAGATTCGGGACAGGGCTTAGTCCCATGCAAATGGAAGGCAGAGCTTAGCCTTATGCAAATATGGAGGCAGGGCTTAGCCTCATGCAAGGTGGAGACAGAGCTTAGTCTCATGCAGGATGCGGGAAAGGGCTTAGTCCCATGCAAAGAGAAGGCAGTGCTTAGCCTTATGCAAATATGGAGGCAGGGCTTAGCCTCATGCAAGGTTCGGGACAGGGCATAGTCCCATGCAAAGAACGATTAGCAAATAAGAGTAGAATGTTTCTTAGTTGGGGTTATATTCGGTGTCTGGTGGCCCGATTGATAGTGATTTTGCTGCGTGTATATATTTGCGAATGCTACCGTTACGCTAGATGTGCCTCCGCTCAAAGAAAAATCATAAATTTTGTAAGGGGAGGTCAGTTTGCGCCTACGTCGGCTTACTTGGCTTGCTTTGCTTGGTCCGAAGGTCCTGCTCAAATCATCGAGGGTAGCGCTGGATAAACAGAGTCATATTACAAGCAAGCATGCATAGTTTCAAAGAAGTAATAAAAATATATTATTTTAGAAATCGGTTATATGAACCAGTGATTGTGACACGATCCGAGACATTGCAACCTCTGCTGCTATGGAATTTTGAGGATCCTCCTCGAAATTCTGCCCCAGTTAGATGGACACGTCTGACCGCTGCACATGTCGCGATCGGCTAAAATTGCTTCGAAATTTTGAGGGTCCTCTTCAAAATTCTGCCCCAGGTTTTGATTGATTTCTGACTTTCTGGCCTATGATGGCGTTGGCTGGACTTGCTCCGGAATTTTGAGGGTCCTCCTCAAAATTCTGCCCTAGTTTCTGGTTTTGGGGGGGGTGGGGGAATGAAAATTTTATTATGGTATGACCGAACCCACAGGGCTGCCTACGTATCCCCTCTTAAACGGGAATCAGGTCAAGCATAGTTCAATTTACATCATTTTTGTGAAAACATAATTAGTTACACATAGTATCGTTTGACTGCATCTGAGTTGATCGGTATTGGCCAGACTTCTCCGTCCATTTCTGCAAGTATGAGGGCTCCTCCTGTCAATACTCTACGAACCATGTAAGGGCCTTTCCAGTTGGGAGAGAATTTTCATTTGGCTTCATCCTGATGCGGGAAGATCTTCTTCAATACCAGCTGCCCCGGTTTTGAACTGTCTCTGCTTGACTCTTTTGTTGAAGGCTCTGGACATTCTGTTCTGATAGAGCTGACCATGACACACTGCATTCATCCTTTTTTCCGTCGATGAGTGCCAGCTGCTCATAACGGCTCCTTATCCATTCTGCATCGCTGAGCTCAGCTTCTTGTATGATTCTCACAGAAGGGATCTCCACTTCAGCGGGAATAACGGCTTTAGTAACATAAACCAATAAGTAGGAGTTGCCCCGGTTGATGTGCAGACTGTGGTACAGTAACCCAATAAAGCGAATGGCAGCTTCTCGAGCCATTGTTTGTTCTTTTCTATCATCTTTCTCAGTATCTTCTTGATGTTCTTGTTAGCGGCTTCTACAACTCCGTTCATCTGAGGTCTATAGGCTGTGGAATTCTTGTGCTTGATTTTGAAAGTCTCACACATATTCTTCATCAGATCACTGTTGAGATTAGAGGCATTGTCAGTGATGATTGATTCTGGAACTCCAAACCGGCAAACAATCCGGTCGCGGACAAAATCTACTACGACTTTCTTAGTTACTGCCTTGTAAGATGTTGCTTCGACCCATTTGGTGAAGTAATAAATAGCTACCAAGATGAACCGATGCCCATTTGATGTGGCGGGCTCGATTGGACCAATAACATCCATTCCCCAGGCGGCAAATGGCCAAGGTGAGCTTGCTGCATTGAGCTCATTTGGCGGCACTTTTATCATATCGGCATGTACTTGACATTGGTAGCATTTTCGGACATACTGGGCGCAATCTGTCTCCATGGTCATCTAGAAATAACCGGCCCTAAGTATCTTCTTGGCCAAGACAAAGTCGTTCATATGCGGGCCGCAAGTCCCAGCATGTATCTCCTCAAGTAGCTCAGAAGCTTCTTTTGCGTCGACACACCTTAGCAATCCCAAATAAGGAGTTCTTCTGTACAAGGTTCCTCCACGGTGGAAGAAATTGTTGGACAATCTCCGAAGCGTACGTTTCTGAGTATGATTTGCATGCTCCGGATATTCTTTTTTTGCCAAATATTCTTTGATATCGTGAAACCAAGGCTTTCCGTCTGTTTCTTCTTCAACATGGGCACAATACGCCGGCTGGCTATGGATCCTTACTGGGATGGGATCGACGAAGTTCTTGTCGGGATGCTGTATCATGGATGACAAAGTGGTCAATGCATCGGCGAACTCGTTCTGAATTTTGGGAACATGCCGAAACTCTATCTTCGTGAACCTCTTTCTCAATTCCTACACATGGTGCAGATATGGCAGTATCTTGGAATTCTTAGTGGCCCATTCTCCTTGTACCTGGTGCACAAGCAAATCTGAATCATCGATTACCAGCAGCTCCCAAATATTCATATCGATGGCCATGATGAGCCCTAGTATGCAGGCTTCATACTCTGCCATGTTGTTGGTGCAGGGAAATCTGAGTTTAGCAGATACCGGATAATGTTGGCCAGTTTCCAACACCAAGACGGCTCCAATGCCGACTCCCTTGAAATTTGCTGCTCCGTCAAAGAACATTCTCTAACCGTCGTAGGACTCAGCAATATCTTCTCCTATGAATAACACTTCTTCGTCGGGAAAATACGTTTTCAAGGGTTCGTATTCTCCTCCCATAGGTTTTCAGCAAGATGGTCTGCCAATGCTTGTCCTTTGACCTTTTGAGTTACGTAGACGATATCGAACTTACTTAACAGTATCTGCCACTTGGCTAACTTCCAAGTCAGCATAGGTTTCTGAAATATGTACTTCAAAGGGTCCATCCTAGATATGAGGTACGTGGTATAGGCACAGAAGTAATGCCTCAATTTCTGGGCCGTCCAGGTCAAAGCACAGCAAGTGCGTTCCAGCAGAGAGTATCGTGCTTCATAAGGTGTGAATTTCTTATTCAGGTAGTATATGGCTTGCTCCTTTCTCCCCGTCTCGTCATGCTGCCCCAGAAGACATCCGAAGGCTCCATCTAATACAGACAGATAGAGTAGCAAAGGTCGTCCTGGCTCTGGGGGGACCAAGACCGGTGGTGTTGATAAGTACTCCTTGATCTTGTCGAAAGCCTTTTGACAATCTTCGGTCCAACTAGTTGCAGCATCTTTCTTCAACATCTTGAAAATTGGCTCACATATAACTGTGGACTGGGCTATGAACCGGCTAATGTAGTTTAGCCGTCCTAGAAAACTCATTACATCTTTCTTACTCTTTGGCGGTGGCAGCTCCTGGATGGCTTTGACTTTTGACGGATCCAATTCTATCCCTCGGCGGCTGACAATGAACCCAAGTAACTTTCCGGCAGGAACCCCGAATGCACATTTTGCGGGGTTTAGTTTCAAGTTGTATCTCCGCAGTCTGTCGAAAAACTTCCTCAAATCGGCGATATGATTTGTGGCTTTCTTGGATTTGATGATGACGTCATCCACATATACCTCGATCTCCTTATGTATCATGTCATGAAAAATGGTAGTAATAGCCCTCATGTAGGTGGCCCGCATTCTTTAGACCAAATGGCATCATCTTATAACAGTATACTCCCCATGGTGTAATGAAAGCCTTTTTCTCAGCGTCCTCTGCGTCCATCCAGATCTGATGGTAACCGGCAAAACAATCCACAAACGACTGGAGTTCATGCTTAGCACAATTGTCGATTAGGATGTGTATGTTTGGAAGTGGGAAATCATCCTTTGGGCTGGCCCTGTTGAGATCCCGATAATCAACACAGACCCTGACCTTCCCATCCTTCTTTGGGACTGGCACGACGTTGGCTAGCCAAGTTGGGTATTCAACCACCCTGAGGACCTTGGCCTTAATTTGCTTAGTAACCTCCTCCTTGATTTTCAGACTCATGTCAAGCTTGAACTTCCTAAGTTTCTGCTTTACTGGTGAACATGCTGGGTTTGTGGGCAACTTGTGAGCCACAATAGATGTACTTAACCCGGTCATATCATCGTATGACCATGCAAATATGTCCTCATACCCTTTCAAAAACTGTGTGTACTCTTCTTTTTCTGATGGCGACAAGTGGGTGCTGATGCGGGTTTCCTTGATAGTTTCAGAGTCTCCCAAGTTGATTATTTATGTTTCGTCCAGATTGGACTTAGGCTTGTTCTCAAAGTCTTCTACTTCTCTGACAATTTTCTCGGGTATGACATCTTCTTCTTCCGAATCACTATCCTTTTGTTGCGTCGTCTCATTGCATGTCACAATTGTTGGTTTATCGAGACAGGAAATAGTAATGCTGTATAGATAAAGATATGAGAGAAAAATGGTAATAATAAATATTGATTCATTGAAGCATAAAAGCTATTTTCAATAATTTAAACAATGTTTTCGGAACATTGGAAATATTATTTAAAACAAAATGCCAAAACGGAAATCATTTTTCTTAGAAAATAAACAAAACAATGTTGTTCAGCCTTGCTACCCCGGGACTCATCGGGCCCTGGATGTCTGACAGTCCAATTCTTGAGGAACGATCCTCTCTCCACAGCTCGGATGGTAGGGCCTTCCTCCTCCTCCTCCTCAACAATTACACAACAGTCCATGTCCTCATCCTCCAAGAACAGGTTCCTTAAGGCTGCCAATGCTTCTTCCTCCTCTGACCCATATGATGTCGGCCTGTTGGAAGGTCCGAGTCGAGTGCGGTATGGGCTGCTACAATGGATAGTACAGACCTCGCCATGGTGGTGACCAGTCATTGTATTCTTGCCAGGTGTATTGATATCCCAGTCCAAAAGTGGTACCATGGTACTTTGGCTGTATTGGCTTGGTGATGCCTTGAAGATTCTTGCCAAGCCCCTTGCCAGGCTCATACCCTCCCCAATTCATCATGCTTGCTATCTTGCCATCCCACCACTTATCTTTGTCGATTTCATTGACCCGTTCGATGTGATGATAAGTTTCTCCGCCTAGCTTTCTCCTATTTTCGACCATCGGGATAGTCTGACGGGTGTAAATGGGATTGCTCCCGTCTCCATGGATAATCACCTCCTGATGGTTCCACTCAAATTTTACTGCCTGATGCAAAGTTGATGAACAGAAAAGAAGCAAGACATAAAAAAAAGCAGAGGTAGAGGCATGGAACAAGGGTGAACGAATAATTACAAATTCAAATAACACAGTTGAAGTGCAAACTATTAAGTATAAAGGTCGAAACTGGGAATTTGTCATTCAATTTCAAAAGCAAAATACAGAGTAACTGAACATAGACTATAATTACCTAGTTAATTCCTCAGTAACCTTCAACAATTGGCGATACGCATAGCAATTAACAGCAAACAGATCAGTTCCAAAAATATGAAACTTGATTGCACCAGTCAGTAAACTTCAAACTTGTAAAATTCATCATTTTAGAAAGGAAATCTCATCCATGCAAGAGCAGAAACTATTGAACAAAGAAATCGTTGTCATAAACGGCAACTTTCGTGAACAACTTATATCAAAGTTTGCATTATGGAGTTTATCCAAACTGGCTGACTATGAAGATCTTTCGCTGGGGAATTTCGTCACATACATAGGTGGCATCGAATTTCTTCCCCCTTTATCACTATTTTTGTCTTAGATAGAAATTTCCACAGATAAGAGAAGTACTACACAAAACTAAAAATCCACATACAAATGGGAAACTGGAGAATTTTGAAATACATGCAATAGCAAAGGTTAGAACTAGCTAGAGCATGTAAAAGAAAAATAGAATGTGCGTGTGTATGTAGAAAGTCCATTCGATTACAAATAAAATGGACCCAGATAGTAAAGTACAATGTGCATTGCTCTTTGTACGACATGTCAGTACAATATGGAGCAATATGCAATAAAGTAAAATTATATGATTTTTTTTGTAAATTCACCTGAACCGGAAGCTCCTCTCAATTAATAGCAGTAAAGTAAAGTACCGTATAAGTTATACAGAGATTATTTTATCCATAAAATGAAGGCCCGTTTGGCCATGAGTTTTGCCAAAATAAATTAGGAATTTATTTTCAAAATTCATATTTGGCCATAAATTTTGCCCATATTTTAGCCAAATCCCAAATCCCAAATTTCAATCCCAAAATCAGCTATGGGCCAAAATTCCAAAACTTGGGAATTATATACATGTTTTTTCAAAATAAAAATTAGAAAATATGTTTTGAAAATATATGTCCAAACACATTTTCATCTTCAAATCAAACTTTACCCAAATCAGATTTTTCAAAATAAATTTGGGATTTATGGCCAAACGCTAGCGAAAAGTCCACAAAGAGGGGATTAAGCAATGCAGAATTATATAGCATGATTATTATTACTCAAACCAAACGGCCCCCTACACTCTACAGAATATGAGAGCAGGCAAGTTGGTTAACAAGGCAGCAATGGCGCTGATGTCCAATTCGTGCAAGATACCATCACCTTCATTGTGTTCCGCTATGACCCCAAATCGTCGCCGTTCATTCGTTGACGATCCCCGCCAGCTCGAAGCTATTTTCCAAAAAAAGCAGTTACTCCGATCCAAAATTCGTAAAGAGCTGAAGAATATGAGTCCCATTCAACGAGCCCATGAAGGTCTAATTCCTACTATTTCCCTATTTTCGTATTAGTGGTGCAATGATAAAGAATTGCACATATTGTGTTTGTGTTTTTGTCTGCTTAAACTCAAAGGTCATTTCGATTCATCATTTAATCAACTAGGCCTTGATTCCAAACTTGTTGAGCTCGGCTATATGAATCCCTCTTTTATTTGGACTTATTTCGTTTCAATACTTGTAATTTTTGTTTTAAGGCAAATTAAGGTTCTCTTAATCTCACTCTATTCGTTTGAATACTGGATAGTAAATTTTCTCTCAAGATAAATTAGGGTTTTCTGAATCCTGCTTTCATCCCTAAGCTGACATACAGGTTTCTAGCTAGACTAAAATAAGACTCCCAACTATCATATGGAAGTGTAACGACTACTAAGTCTTAATTCCCACTAGTTTGTATTGCCTATATGAATTATTTGCTCATGTTGTTTGCTAAACTTACTTTAATTTCAAGATATTGTATTTTATGTCTTGAGACAGCTTTCTCCATGCCGATTTCATTAAAATAACAGATTCTTGCTTCGCTAAAAATGGTTGAATGAGTTCTGAGTCAGTTGTTACTATAGTAATGTTATGGACAATGATGTCGTGAAATACTTGTTTGGTGTTTGTCCTGTTATCTGTAAACTTTGAATTGTCAAAGTATGCAGTTCATGAAATTAACTTGTTGGAGCCACAATGATGAAATCGCTGTTGGATGCTTTCGGATTTTTGAAGCGATAAAGTGAACCCTGGAAGTCACTGCCTGGCTTGCTAAGTGACTCTCTTCTCTGTTGCTTTGCTGTCTGAATCAGTATCGCCAGACGACTTCTTTGCCTTAGCCAATACCACTGATTGCTGCTAGTGTTTCTTTGTTCTACATCTAGCTCAATTTTTGTTACTTTTCTTCGATTAAATATCTATGAACTGTTTATATTTGTTCTGGTCCTTTTCTCAGATACTGCAATACAGAATATTGTTTTAGAAGCCCTATGGTTCAAATCCAGCCAGAGCTTGTGTGCTTATGTTAGCTCAGCTGCTTTACGAGAGGTTGGCACTTCAAAAATTCTAGCAGAAGTTCTATGCAATGAATCCAGTGGTAAGTTTCTTCTGGATGCTATATGGTACCTGAATATTTCTGCTGTTAGAATAATTGTAATTTTCCTTTGGGATTGCATCAGTATCTGCGGTTGCAATGTAGTATTCTGCATGTAAAATTTTCTTCTATTGGAAAGTCTGATCAAACATTGAAAGATTTTGTACTGTTGTTTCTCTTATTCCTTTCTTTTTTCTTTATTTCAAATGTCTGCACTGCATACATTAAAGGATTTATAATGTTTCACCTAAAAGAACTATGTTACAATTTAGAAAATTTCTCCAAAAATTGTAAGGAAATCTGCAATTAAATGCATAATTGCCGAGCATTCACTTTATTGCGCCGAGTATGGCAGAATGAAAAGACAATAAATTTTTATATTCATATATAAAATGGAAATGCATAGATGTGCAGGCAGAAAAACTATTATGCTGTAGATCTGCTTAATGATAAGTTTGGTTCGTCAGAACAGGAAAAACAAAAGAGAGTGTACGTACCCCGTGTGGAAGACATATTTAGCAACATGAAAATGCTGAAGATTTCGAGTCTGAATGATCTAGTTCTAAGCTACATGGACATTTTGGAACCAGCCCCAGTAGATTCTGATGGAAAAGAGCGGGAAGAGGGTATTTTGATTTATGCTTTATTTTTCATAATTCCTACTTTTATCATTACTATGAAGATGCTTAAGTTGATTTGCATTGGTTTGGTTTGATATCTTACAAACTTGCTTTGTGAATTGTCTTGAATATGCTCTACTCAATAAGAATTTGTATGTACTTGTTGGATCTCTCGTTTGTTGTACTCTGTTTTTAGTCACCTTTGCTCCACGCAGCTTCTTCTCATGTGTTGTACTAGATGTATGACGAATGGGGTGAATTATTATACCATAGTTATAAGATGAATACACTCTGTGAGAACTGAGCCGTAAATTTGCTTCTCATGCTTATAACTTTAATTTGGTTTGGCCTACACACTTGTATTTCTGAAGGATTTAGTGGTTCTAGTTATGCAGGCTTGTGAACCTGTGGACTTGGTTGTTCTACCTGGTAATGGCCTGCCTCATCTTGTTTGTTTAGCCTATGTAATACTTCTACGTCTTTTTGCCCATCTTTTTCCTGTGTTGCTAGGGCTTGCATTTGACAGATCTGGACGAAGGTTGGGACGTAATGGAGGGTAGGTTTATCCATCACTGCTGTAAGTTTTTGGTTCTATTTGGTTATAACAGTAGTGGCCCTTTCTTATCATCTCTTTGTAACTTTGCTTTTCATCTTTTTTGTCATTTAAACATATGTCATGTTCAACTGTAATATAATTGGAGTTCATAGATCATAATGGTATTAAAGTTATTGGGTATCAAAATTACGCTATTGCAGTAAAATTGGGCTTCCTTGATTTTCAGTGCTTAATTGATGCATCTTCCATAACAGCTAACAGAAAACTGCCTTTTCTTAATAAGCAAACTGCTTCATGCTGATTTTTGAAATTTATAATTCTATAATTTTTCAAATTAAACCGAATGCAATAATCTTTTCTTAATCCCTTTTTTTTTGATTTGGCATATGAACACCGGTGAATTCCTGAAGTTATTATGATATGTTCTTGAGGAAGTATGAAGATCTAGTCAAGGAAAAAAACTGGAAGCGACCCTTACTTGGTAATACTCTGATGCAGTATTTTCCTTGGCATTATCAAATTGATTATATAGGAGAATCTCTAAACAAGTTATCTCTTTTATGTCTTCTTACTATTATGCATGTGAAAGGGTTGTGAAGCCTTCATCTATACCATCTCAGTTAAATTGAGATTCTCTTTTGCAGTTGCCCTTGCATATTCCATTCAGATAGTGGATGAGGGTGCTATCGCTACCACTCCTAATGATGTTCCAGTAGACGCACTCGTTTCCCCAGCTGGCTTCTCTCCCATAAGTCCAGTGGCCTTGAAGTTATATGGTTAATCGTCTCTAGCACGCACGAAAATATATCAGGAAGTTTTTCCCTGGAACACATTCTTTACATGTGACAGGTCCGTTGATACCAATGTATGTCAGAGGATTTCAATGAGTAGTAGGATACTGCTTGTCTGATCTCCGCAGCAAGTTTTACTATCTATCCAGATGCTTGATTAACTTGTTTACTGGACGAAGCTATGCTCCGAAGTTTCTTATTTTATGGGGTTTACATCGGAAAGTTGTAAACTTGCTGAGGTCTGATGGTTAAAGAACCCATGAGACAACACAACAAGATTTCTCCTCACATTGGCATGATCTTGTTCACTTTTGGGGTTTGTTCAGTTGGGAGTAAAATGTGTAAACGGCTTTACATAATTACTTTTTTTCTTCTTGTTAAAATTGTTTTATACTAAGAAATATATATTTCTTAATTATTTAATATTTGGTTGGGTTTTAAGGAGGCGAATGGTGATAGGACTGCAAAGGTGCTAGGCGAAAACTGCGCAATAAAGAGTTTATCAAATCTGGGAAGGAATATTAGTTAATTAATTGTAACGACCTGGCCGGTCGTTTTTAGAATTTACGCCCCGATCCCCTATTAACTGCTTTTCCCGTGTTTTATTTCTGCTATTTTGAATTTGCCGGGATGTTCGGTTTTGAGTTTCGGAGATTTTTGGGACACTTAGTCCCTAAATGAGAGCTTAAGTCTTGGAAATTTGACCGTAGTCGGAACAGTGTGAAGACGGCCTCGGAATGAGATTCCGATGGTTCCGTTAGCTCCGTTGGGTGATTTCGGGCTTAGGGGCGTGATCGGATTGTGTTTTGGAGGTCATTCGGGCGAGGTTTGCTAGACTTTTTGATTGAAAGCGCATTTTGAGAAATTTGGAGTTCTTAGGCTTGAATTCATGGTTAATTTGAGGTTTCGATGTTGTTTTAGGTGTTTTAAGGATTGGTACAAGTTCGGACAGTGGTATTAGACTTATCCCGGGGGCCTCGGGATGATTTCGGATGGTTGACGGGGAGTTTGAGGAATGTTTGCAGCTGCTGAACTTTTGCTGCTTCTGGTATTTCCGCACCTGCGGTTTGGGGACCGCAGGTGCGATGCCGCACATGCGGAAGAGGAGCCGCAGAAACGGATTATTAAGGAATTGTCAGGAACCGCAGATGCGGTTGTGGGACCGCACCTGCGAAGCCGCAGGTGCAGAATGCTGAGCGCAGGTGCGACTTTGGCCCGTTAAGTGAAAATCGCAGGTACAGAATGCTGAGCGCAGGTGCGACTTTGGCCCGTTAAGTGAAAAATAGCAGAAGCGGTTATGTGGCCGCATATGCGGTACCGCAGAAGCGGTTGTTGTGCCGCAGATGCGAGAATGCCTGGGCACAAAATATAAATTGTGCCCTTCGCGAATTTTGAGCTATTTCACCATTTTTATCTCGGCTTGGGAGCTTTTTGGACGATTTGAAAGAGGGACTTCAAGGGAACTTCATTGAGGTAAGGAATTTGGACTTAAAACTCGTTCCTATGCTATTATTTCACAGATTAGAGCTAGAAATTATGGAAATTTCGGTTGAAAATTTGGGGAAAACTAGGGTTTAGTATTGGAGACCTTTGATTGAGGATTTGATGGACCATTTGAGGTCCGATCTTGGTAATTTTGGTATGCATGAACTCGTGAGAGTGTGAGGATTATGGAAATATAAATTTCACCATATTCCGAGATGTGGGCCCGATGGGCGTTTTGGTCATTTTACCTAATTTTGCGTATTAGCTTAGAATTTAATTGTAGAATCAGTTACTTGAAGTGTTATTTACAATATGCAATTGAATTGAATAGATTTGGGCCATTTGGAGTCCAGTACTCGTGGCAAAGACGTGGTTTCGGGTTAATTTTGAGTTGGTTCGAGGTAAGTGGCTTGTCTAACCTTGTGTGGGGGAAACTCCCCTTAGGATTTGGTATTATTGATATTTGAAATGCCTTGTACGTGAGGTGACGAGTGTGTACTTGTGCTAATTGTTGAAAATCCAGTTTTCTTTAAGTAATTTTAATTATGTTTCTTCTTCATGTTTATACTACTTGCAATTTAAGCCTGTTGTTAGCTTAGGCAAGCATGTTTAATTGACTTAACTGTTTCACTTTCCCAAACTGCCTTATTTGGATTATGTGCAACATGCTAGGCTAGAAGTACCTGTTTTACCTTAGTATGGAATTTGAATTGAATTGTGTATTTCTTCGTGTTGTTGCTGTGTGTTTACTTTGGGACTACGGGACAGTATCCCGATAGATCCCCCTGCATATTTACTTTGGGACTACGGAATTGTATTCCGGTAGATCCCCCTGCACATTTACTTTGGAACTACGGGACTGCACCTGGTAGATTCCCCCTGTACTGGATATTTACATTTGGAACTACGGATCGGATTTTCGGTAGATCCCCGCGCATTATAAGTTGGACTACGGTACTGCACCCGGGAGATTCACTGGATATTTATATTGGGGACTACAGGACGGTATCCTGGGAGATCCCCGGTTGTTATCTCTGTGTTGAGTTGTACTCCTTTCCGTGAGTATTTGTCTCTGTTATAGTTGTTGTTGTTCCTTTTATTCTATGTTGTTCCTTACTGCTGCACTCATTTATATTGCTCTGTTTTACACTGTCAAACTTATATTATATTTAATCTCAGTAGGGCCCTGATCTTCCTCGTCACTACCCGATCGAGGTTAGGCTTGGCACTTACTGAGTACCGTTGTGGTGCACTCATGCCCTTCCTGTGCATGTTTTTCATGTGCAGATCCAGGTACCTCTACTCAGACTTACCATCCTTGAGGCGAGGCGATCTTTCGGAGACTTCGAGGTATATCTGCCGCGTCCGCAGACCGAAAAGTCTCTCTCTATTCTCTCTTGTAGTATTAGCCCTTCTGTATTTCTGTTCTTTGGTAGACATTCTGAAGTTAGAGCCATGCAATATCCTTAGCTTGTGATTCGTGGGTTTCCGGGTCTTGTATATATGTATTGGTTTTGAGAGTTAAGTACTGTGTATGCCGAGCGGCACTTTTAAACGATGTTTATTACTTTAATTCTGCTTTAAATTGTTTTACTTCCGTAAAATTTGGTTTTCCTTCCGCAATTTAGGCTTACCTAGTCGTAGAGACTAGGTGCCATTACGATGGTTCACGGAGGGCGAACCGGGGTCGTGACATTAATAGACCAAGTTTCTTTCATTTTAGAGCTTAAGTGCATATTTCAAATATGAGGTTTTCTTTCTAAATTAACGTTATACATGTTAGTTCTAATACCCAAGGGTTCCGAACATTGTTAGGCGGGGGTGTGCAATATTTTGAATGTAACTGTCACTTGAGAACCTTATTTATTTTTGGTATGGTAAGTTTGCAGTAATTTTTTCGGTGCTTTGAGTATGTGTGGTTTTCAAATTGATTACTATTTAGTCTTTTTTCTTCTTCTTGGTTTAATCATCTGATACTGATCGGACTAATCTGAAAGCCTTCTAAGGGATAAAGAGCGCCTTACCAAAATGTTCTCCATTATCATACATTTGTCTGTTTAATAAACGGTAGGCACTTGAAAGTATGGTATAAGAGGGAAAGGAATTTTATTTCACTAGACTCATTGATGTTTGCTTAAAGTATATATATTTGTATGTATATCGCCTCATATCTCACTTTTGTTTCGTGGATTTAGGATGTGAAATGTGTTGATTTATGTTAATTTGATGTGTTTTCATGTGTAGGAATGATCCGGGAGCAATCGGGGCGGAATGTGCGAAACTAGAGCCAAAACGGACAAAAAACGGAAAATGGGAAATTTCAGCACCACAGGTGGCGCCCAGCCCTACCTGTGGCGCAAGAAACAGAAGCTAAAACATTTCAGCATTGTGGAGGGCGTCGGGCGCTAGCCAGGGTGCCAGTGACGGGAATTTTGTTTAACTTTGCCCGGAACAAGGTTATTTCGGCCCTAGACCTACCCAACACGTATAAAAGCAAGACTAAACATATTTTTGAAGGGAAGACGCCACTTTGGAGATATCTAACATATTTTGAAGGGGAATTCACGTGGAGGAACACACACCACGCTTGGAGGAGGCTTCTAACTAGTTTTTCTTCTCTTCTCTTCCTTTAATTACATAGTTTATTAGTTCTAGAGTTTTGGGTGCTACATGAACGTTGTAGTTTGAAGCTTGAATTGTTCTTATTATTTTATCATATTGGTTTATTTATTTAATCTTGCGCTTAATTATTTGATTGCTTGATCACCAATTGAATACCATCTACGAATCTAAAATTAAACTCGGGAGAGGGAATTCTAAATTGCATATAAGATTGAGTAGAGCAAGATCTTAACTCTGAGGGGGGGGGGGGGCAGATTTGCAGTTAGGATAGGAATATACCTAATCGCCTTGCTTGTTATTATACGAGAATTATAAATGCGTTCTTGTTAATTCTAATTCCATAGGAATATAGGCGTTAGATTAGCTTGAATAGGCGAGTTGTACTTCGGGAGAAGGCTACGAGCAATATTAACCATGTCAACCAATAAACTAGATAAATTAATTAGACGATTTAAGTGCAAAACTCAACGAGATTGTTAGCTAACCCATAGTTCTAGAATATTCATTCATATTGAATTCGTCTCCGGGTCGCTTCGCGCAAGACATTGCTTAGGACCAACGGGTCACACGACAGGTGCACATAATTCGCCAACTTGCTTTCTTTAATCTGTTAATTTGTTACTCTAGATTAGCTTTAGTTAAATATTCGTACTTTAGAATTTGTTTGAATAGATTAATTGTTTGGGTTTAATTTAGGTTATAGTTAATCACAAGTCCCTATGGGTACGATATCTGGACTTACAATCTTATATTACTTGTCGACCGCGTATACTTGCGTGTGTGTTTGGGAGCAACAAATTTTTAGCGCCGTTGCTGGGGACTTAGAAATTAACTATTCTTTTAGATAGATTTTTACTTTTTGTCTACTCAAGTTTTTTTATTTTTATCTTAGTTTAATACTTTACTATCTTTGTTGATATGGCATCTTGGAATGATAATTGGTCGAATATTGGTTATTCTTATTTTGGTAATCCATGTCCATATGGTGGACGACCACACTTATGGCAAAATTGTGAATCTCAATCTTATGGGTGTATTCTGTAATATGTGTGGTGGTCATGGTGGCCATTGGGATGGTTGTCCTAATTCTTTTCATCCTTTTCTGAGACCTTTTTATGATCTTTCTAACAATGTTTGTGAGTATGATAGGGGCAATGAAGTGCAGGATATGGAACTTGATGCATATATTAGGGATATTCCGAGGCAAGTAGCAGAGCAATAGGATGAACTCAAAAAAGATATGAAAAGAATTAGTGCAGCAATCATGTGAATGAAGGCCGAGGTGGAGGAAGTGGCTAAAGAGAGCGAGTTCCCACCATAAGATAATTTAGAAGAAACAGATATAGTGAGCCAATCTTGGCTAGAGGAACAAGCTCAAATGATAAAATCTCATGAGTATTTTCGTGACGGTCTTTCAAATATGATAGAACAACGGATAGAAGGAAGAACTGATCTTAGATAAGAGATCGACTAATTTGGCAGCTCTATTCGCGACTTGGATGCAGAATTGAGTGCAAAGGTTGATGCGTGTAACGTCCAACAATTTAGTGATGAGTTGTGTGAAGTTGAAAAAGATCTTTTAGGCCAAATTAAGGAGCTAAGACGAGAATACCAATTACCAGACCATGTTCTTGTGGATGATGCTAAGGTTGAGGCGTCTGATGCCCTACAATAAATTTTTGTGGATACTAGCCAGCTTGTGGAGCAGAAAGAGAAATTCCAACTATTCGACCAAGATATTATTAATGATGCCAAGGTTGACGAAGAGTGCAAAATTGAGGATGTCAACAATAATGCAATTTTTGAGTTGGAGCGTATTGGACCTCATGCTAAACACTTTTCAACATTGTGTTTGGCTGGTGACAAGGGAATTGTTCCAGTCGAGCATATGGAGGAGTCAATGGATGAGGAACAAAGTGTTTATATTCTGAAATTTGCCACACCAAGGAAACAAAACGACATTCCTCACTTAAGGGCCAAGAAGTGCAAGATGCGATCTATTGCTTGGTTCCTTTATTTTTACACCATCGCCCCAGGATCGTGACAGAAAAATTGATGCAAAATTGGGGGCGCAATTTATATCCTCAAAGTGGAAGGAAAAGTGGTGAAAGTGATAGCGTAGTGCCGCGACGTTAAATCAAGCACTTATTGGGAGTCAACCCAGCCTGTATTTTAATTTTTAATTTTTTATCTTTTATATAGTGTCAAGTTTTGTGTTGTTTTTGTTTTGCAGAGTAGGGGAAGTCTGAATACCCAAAGTTGAAGCTGAGGAGCATGTTTGAGCTTAAGTGTGGGGTCGTCCCGACCCTTAATATTGAGGATCATGTCCGAGCTAGGCCCGTGAGGGCCTCAGGGAGTATTTCTCACCCTTGTTTTAATATTTTTCTCTATGATCATGCATCGAGGTCTATGCATAAAATATAAGTGTGGGGTGGGGAAACTACTTTCCGAATTATAATTGTATAAAACTATTTTTTTATTTAGTTTTTCTTTTAGAACACGTAGTAGACATAGTCTAGTTAAAAAAATGAAAATTGAAAAAAATATTTAGAAAAAGTTCGGACTTTTACCGACGATGGATCTTTTGGACAATTTTCTTGAGGGATAAAGTCCGATTAAAAACACCAAAAGACTTTTTTTTTTAGGATAGTTAGGTAGTATTCCTTGGTTTTTCTATGGGCGACAGTTCTTTTCCAATGGTATAACTCGAACCGGGTACTTTATTTATTTTTTTAGGTGTAGTTTAGGAAGGAACTGAGTCGCTCTGAGATACTCATTGACATGGTTGATGCTGGCACATTAGGCAATAACATACATTCTGTTTTTCCGTGTATTTGGTTTGAATTGTGAAGCCTAAGTAAAGTAAATAGCCTATTTTGTGATGCCTTCTCTCAGTTGTTTGACTCGTATGCCACATAGTGCAATATTGCTTAAATTTCTCAATGATGTGTGCTTGCTTGACTTGAGAGTTGAACAGAACCGTCCTGATTGAGTCATGTGCAACGTGTGGGTGAGGATTTGTGGTTTTCTGTGCTATCCTGTGTAGTCTAGAACTTGCCCCGTGTGTTAATCGAAGCGAAATTATAAGTTGTGCTAATTTAAGAGATGATGTAGGCGTTTTTTGCTTGGTCATGGATGTGCTTGTCACATAAAAATAAAATTTTCCGTTGCTAGCCCATTTGAGCCTATAGACCTTTCTTTTGGCACCCACATTACAAGCCATACCCCTATTTTGTTCTTAATTTGATACTGATTGAACCTTTACCTCCTAAGGCACTTAGTCTCTAAAAGAAGTAAGGTTAGAGATTCGGGAGTAGTTTTTGGGTGAACCATGGAAGGGCCCGTTGGTGCACTAAAAATTGAAATCAAAAGTCACTGGCCGATGAACTTTAATGTATGGAGTGTGTGAAGAAAAGAAAAAAAAAAGAGAGAAAGGAAAATAAAAATTGCAAGAAAAGAGAAAAAAATGTGATAGTTCAAATAATGTAGAAAAGCACACACCTCCAATTCTTATTGATTTGTGCTAGTGGAAATATAGAAGTGCTTAATTGAAAAGAGGGTTATGTTGTATATGGCAAGTGAATTAGTTGAGAAGAATAGGTGCTTGAATTGTGAATGTAGTGTATTAAAGTGATTAGGAGGGTTAGTCATTATTTCTAAATGTATCGTACTCATCCCTTAGCCTACATTACAACCTTAAAGTCCTAATTGATCCTATATTTGGCTAGCTTAAATTAGTAGAGATATACACTACGGGTAAGCTTATGGTACGACCACGGGATGCATATAAATTCTTTGTGAGAGAGAGAGAATTTTGTTCAATTGTGTGATATCCTTAATCTATATTCAAAAGCATATTTGAATGTGTGGACTAGTATATATTCACTCTTTCGTTTGTTGGTAAGAGCACATGATCTCATGAATGATTGGTGATGTTGTAAACTTTCTTGTTGGGTGAGTGCATGAGTTGAGGGTGCTTAGTGGTTACAAGTCGGTTTTGAGGTTGGATGGTGACAAATAGGTTGTTGGAATTGATTGAATTGAAAGGTTATACTTAGGCAGGCTAAATGGGAAGAATGTGAAATTTTGTATGTTCATGCTTATGTGCCGGTATTGATCGTAGTCAAGGGTATAGTGTGTGGTTAAAAGTTAAAGTGCTCCCCCATAATTGAGACTTGTACGTAGTTGGGGGTTTATTTGATAGTCCCATTGCTCGAGGACGAGCAAGAGTCTAAGTGTGGGGTGTTGCTGTTTGCTTAAAGTATATATATTTGTATGTATATCGCCTCATATCTCACTTTTATTTCGTGGATTTAGGATGTGAAATGTGTTGATTTATGTTAATTTTATGTGTTTTCATGTGTAGGAATGATCCGGGAGCAATCGGGGCGGAATGTGCGAAACTAGAGCCAAAACGGACAAAAAACGGAAAATGGGAAATTTCAGCGCCACGGGTGGCACCCAGCCCTACCTGTGGCGCCAGAAACAGAAGCTTAAACATTTCAGCGCTGTGGAGGGCGCCGAGCGCTAGCCAGGGCGCCAGTGATGGGAATTTTGTCTAACTTTGCCCGGGACAAGGTTATTTCGGTCCTAGACCTACCCAACACGTGTAAAAGCAAGACTAAACATATTTTTGAAGGGAAGACGCCACTTTGGAGATATCTAACATACTTTGAAGGGGAATTCACGTGGAGGAACACACACCACGCTTGGAGGAGGCTTCTAACTAGTTTTTCTTCTCTTTCTTCCTTTAATTACATAGTTTATTAGTTCTAGAGTTTTAGGTGCTACATGAACGTTGTAGTTTGAAGCTTGAATTGTTCTTATTATTTTATCATATTGGTTTTGCTTGGTTATTATACGAGAATTATAAATGCGTTCTTGTTAATTCTAATTTCATAGGATTATATGCGTTAGATTAGCTTGAATAGTCGAGTTGTACTTCGGGAGAAGGCTACGAGTAATATTAACCATGTCAACCAATAAACCAAATAAATTAATTAGACGATTTAAGTGGAAAACTCAACGGGATTGTTAGCTAACCCATAGCTCTAGAATATTCACTCATATTGAATTCGTCTCCATAATTCGCCAACTTGCTTTCTTTAATCTCTTAATTTGTTACTCTAGATTAGCTTTAGTTAAATATTCGTACTTTAGAATTTGCTTGAATAGATTAATTGTTTGGGTTTAATTTAGGTTATAGTTAATCACAAGTCCCTGTGGGTACAATATCTGGACTTACAATCCTATATTACTTGTCGACCGCATATACTTGTGTGTGCGTTTGGGAGCAACACTCATTATAGAGGTCGTCTTACCACCAAAGGATGTGGTGCAGTGGTTGAGACTGCTCCTCCCCTTAACCAGAGGTCTTGAGTTCGAGCCGTGGGTATGGAAAAATCCTTGGTAGGGAGTGCTTCCCCCCGAGTGGTGCCCTAGGCGGCGCGAATCCGGATATAGTCGGGCTCCAATATGAATACCGGACACCGGATGGAAAAAAAAAAAAAAAGGTTGTCTCAAGCTAGTTTGCACTTTGCACAAGAAGAGATGAGATAGTGCTTGTAAGAAGTATCTTTAAAGTGCAAAATTTTCACTGAGCTTTCTTTTGCTAAGTTATTTTTCAAAAAAAAAAAATTATTAAAAAGTGCCAAGACACTGCTTAAAATTCTTTGTCGAGAAATGCTCAAAATTTTCAAAAAATAAACTACAATATTCAAACACATAAATTTTACCCAAATTTTCATAAGAAGTGTTAGTATGAACGCGTCGAACCAAGGATTAGGGTTTATTTCATGTGAAAAGTTTTTCCAGAATCCAAATACTGGCAAAATTTAGAAACTATTTTACAACTAGACATCATTAGAAAAATGGAGAAGTCGTTTTTTCATTTCTCAGCAATTTTTGAACGCTGAGGTCCAATTTGTACATCAGCTTGACTGTTGGAAGTTCTAGTGGCTACTGCACCACAGGCAGCATTTTGTTTTTTCTATTTCTTTTGTCACTAATTTTGGCTGTCGTTTCCATTTTTATTTTAAAAATAAAATATAAAAATCCAGAAGCTTAACCGAGGACGAAGCTCATGGCGGGAGCTGCCGTCATACTCCCAATATCACCACCATCTCCCATCAAATTATCATTAACAACTTCATCATCTTCTCTTTCTCCAATTTGTCACCCATTACCTCTCCCTTTGCTTCTTCACAGAAACCCTAAATTGACCATTTGCCATGCCAAGGTCCATTAACTTTTTTCAATCAAATAATCAATCATTTAATTTGGTTCGCGTATCGTTCATTTAATTTGTTCTTTTTTTCGGTGTTTAGTTTGGTGGATCGTTTGGAGAAGCAGCAGAGAGGATGTACCGAATGAATTTTGAAGGAGATGAATTGGTAGAGGAAGAGGATGAAGAAGATAGCGATGAGGAAGAGGAGACAGAGAGCAGTTTGGATTTGCTAATGAGGTTAGTGGGGAGCATGTTCAAGAAGGTTTCAAAGCGTGCTAGGAAAGCTACTCGTTCTATACTGCCTGACGTCATTCCTCCACAGCTTGTAATTCTTCAAACTCCCTCTTTTCTAGTATACTCACAAATCTCAATAATTAAACATATACATTACTAGTAGTTTGGGAGCCCCAGGGCTTTAAGTTAGAGGGTGCACTGTAGAGTGTAATTTTTGTTTGGGTTCATCTAAATCCAATAGCTTTGGCCCGGACTCTGTATATTTGTTAAAAAAATCACTAAATAGATACAAATTATTGATTTCGAGCCTTGTAAATCAAATGAGTTGTGGTAGAATCCCGAAACTCGAACCCATAAAGTTCAAATCATGGATCCACCTCTAGAATGCAGAGTGTCACTAGTCATTTGTGTGTATTTCAACTATATATGTAGTTCGAGTTCAAAGAATGCATCTGCACGCCCCTAACAAATAGGATATTTTATATGAGAATTGGTTCTAAAAGACTTTGTTGCTGAAATAAGTGTCCTTTCATAGGCATAAGTTTAATGCTATAACTGAAGCTTATCTACCTGGAACTAGAATGTACGTTTCTTGTACCTTGACTGTGTTAGGATGCTGAAAAACTAAGCATTTTTATGGTTATTTGTAGATGTCTGATGGTCGTTAGTTCCGATTGAAGGATAAACTTTCTTTTCTTTGTATGTGGAGGGAGGTAAACGGACAATGGTGTCAATTCTCAAGTAGCTCGTCAAAAGACTTATGTTATTCAACTGTAGGTGCATCCCTGTTTCAGTTGCACCGACCACCTGATCTCCCTCAAAATGGCTTTCTTCACCTTTTACATAAATATCGTCATGGGCAACTCTAGCGGCAGTGGCACACAATTTTCCCATGTGACGCTTGTGGTCACATTAAACCACAAACCAGTCAACTCTCATCTCAAGCCTTCCTAGCAGATAACCTGGTGGCATGATCAGGTGCTCAAAGTAAATTAGCAGAATACTCTCATGCTTCCTAACGCCTTAAGCGTCATCTCAAGAAAGATCTCATCCTCTTAGTCTTTTTCTTAAAAACAATTGTGTTCCTCTTGGACTATAGTCATGACAACCTCATGGTAGAGCTTGTAGTCAGTGGGAGGTTTGCATAACACAGGTCGCTCATCTTGTGCTTGAGGCTTTGTCCTTGACTAGATATAATACTCTCGGACCGCAACTCATATATTGTGTATGCGCATCTGTAATGGTTAAGGCCATTGGTCGTCTCTTACTTCATACTGGTCATTGCTCGAGTAGGGAAATTCCAAATTAAAAGTTTGTGCACTTGCCTCGTGCTTGCACCAACATACCCGACGTATCATCGCCAGATGAGGGTCAATCCTAAGTCCTTTTCTTGCTTCTAGTGCGATTGTCAAATAATACCCACACTTAGCATATAGTGTAAGACATTTCCAGCCATCATGTGATGTTGCTCCTCAACTACACTTCTAAGCCAACTGATCCTTCTCTTAAGATTGAACCTAGCCAAGCTCACAACTTAATGCACGAAATTGAAAAGAGTGGTGCCTCCAGTGTTCAAAAGCAGGGAGGTGTTTTTCACTCGCAAATTATAGCCTGCAGAACACAGTCATCACGTACTGGCAACATCCAACTACGGACACTCAATTTTAGTACCGCGACTATGCATTGTCCACAGATTTTCCTAGTTCATTGGTGACCTTAAACATTCCTTCGAGTCGCTAGACAAGCTCTTGAGGATGACATCCGAGATTGTTCAGTCGTGCAGCTTGTTGGTAGCACGCAGTATGCAGTCACAATTTATGTCCACTTATATATGTCTTAAAATAAACAAAGCGACAGGAGTAAACATGTTGTTGTCACTATATTATGGTGGCTTCAGTTATATAGACTCGTATTTAACATCCTCTATTCCTCTGTCAAGTTTCAGTTCATTCTCATACTTGTGGACAGTGTCATTACCCTTCAAAGTTGCATATGATCACAGCAACGGTGAGATTATGGCAAGTGAAATTTGTATGAACTGAATTAGAAACAAGGCCATTTTCGGTGTGTGCAGCCTTGCATCTTAACATCTTTCAAGCTCCATCCCGAGATTTCACTCCTCTTTAATTCAACACTGTGCCCAAGCGACTAATACTCTTGCTGCACTGTAGGTAACCCTGTTATGTGTTGTCTGCGTAGCGTGGCACTGTCGGGGCCACCGGCAGTATGACAGGTAGTACAGTCTTCTGTGACATTATGGTTGGTTGAGAGATCAGTGTTATTTGATATTCTATGGTACTACTGCGATCTTCTTCCATTGATGGAAAGCAGCATATCTCGGGTCATTCACCATCAGCTCTTGAATGAGGAATGAAGAAAATCATAACTCAACATGTTCTTTGTGGATTTTGGGTGTGTTTGGTATGATGGGAAATTTTTTCTGAAAATTGTTTTCTAGAGAAAAGTCATTATCTGGTTTTGGTTTCCAGATAATACTTTTTAGGGAAAACATTTATCACTGAAGGGGGAAAATGACTTCTCTCACCTATGGGCGGAAATCATTTTAATTCACAATTATATCAACTTTTAACTTCATATCACTGCTTTAACTAACACTTGACATTATTATCAGTTTTTAATACTCAATTTTCAACAAAACACTACCCAGTTTGCTAATATTATTATAAATCTTTAATAAATGTATATTTTGGAAAACATTTTCCATAAAAAAAAATTCAGAAAATAAGTCATTTTTCGGAAAATGACTGGCCTATACCGAACACACCATTTATCCAGACAGAGTTGTCCTCTGTTTTGTTGTATTAAAGATAGGTGTATCAAATTCTTTTAAGACCAGCAATCAGCTAAAGTTGCTCGGACTCTTCACTTTCAGTATTGCACTCTTGTCGACACGACGGGGGTGTGAGTGTAGGATCCGTACCGGATCTGGTCAACCAATTCTGGGTACTTTGACCAAAATCGAGGAGAAATTCGGGACATATATAGTGATTTCTAAAATCAAAATAAAAACTAGGGTAAAACTGAAGAAAATAGAATACCTTGTGTATAGAAATTATATGTCAATCATTTTCCTTTTTATCTCCTTCTCGGATTCTTCTCTTGATCAATGTTTTCTCCTTCTCGGAATACCTTGAGTTTTTCACATAATGTCTCATAATTTGGACATATTTTTGTAACTCTATTTTAGATATTTGAATTATTTTTAGCCGAATCTCTGCGCCCGTATCTATACTTGGATCCGTATTCCCGAATCTTAAAATTTAGATCATGAAGGATCCGACCTCTAGATCCGCACCCTTATCGGACACCCGCACCCAAGTTCGAGCAACTTAGGTAATCAGGGTATTGCATAGAGCAATTTACGTGTAAATTAGTTAGAAGTTTTTGGTTGTACCAATACACTTTTTATGATTTCCCATTTGAAGCTAGCATGAGCATTAATCTAACGTGAATTCCAAGGTATCTGGTTTCCCAACTTCGCTTTAGCCACCTCTTTAAAAGGGAAATGAATGTTTAGCAGAATTGCAATGACTTATCCCATTGCATGGTAATAGGAAGTTGGCTTATCTCCTAATGTGCTAACTTTATGGTTTTCTTACTTTTACGAGTTAAGTTGATTTGTGCTTTCATGGCAACATGAGTCAATCCACCTTTAGAAACTTCAATTCAGTTCACACCTGCTATAGTACCATGTTTCTTTTCCTTGTTTACCATATCGGGGCTATCAGTGTTTTCTTAGTTTTGATCTTCTAATTGATCATTTCCAGAAGTTATGTTCAGAATCTTTTTGATGAGGTAGAAGTTATGTTCAGAATCTTCTCTCCCACTTGTGGGAAACTACTGGGTTTGTTGTTGTTGTTGTTGTATGTTCAGAATCTTCTCTCTTATCTCTTCTCATTGCTGGCGGAATGCAGGTTTCTTTTGCGGTTGATGGAGTTCTAATTTTGGCTTCACTCTCCATCTTGAAGGCATTTCTTGAGGTATTCCTCTGCCATGTCATTTTCTCTTACAGAGAACACACAATAATGGCATGTTACTTGTTTTAAGGGTTTGCCCATTTAATCAAATCTGTTTTCTGGTTCTTTGTGGCTTCAAGCTGCCTATCGACTAATTAAAGGAAACAGATATGCAGTTCTAAGAATGTAATATAAAAGAGGTTTATATAATTTATCCAGCATAATGCTTATAAAATAGAGGTGTAAACTTAGTTTTTTGTTTTGTATTTTCTAGAGTCATGGAAAGTCCTTTACATCTAGAACTTTTGCCATAAATTAGTAAAGGTATATACAAATTATGCTACTATTTCTTTCCCTATTTGTTTGTCATTTTCATTTATCAATCAATGGTCACTTAATCTAACCTCACAACTAGATTGAATTTACTTTTTGAATTTAATTTAGATGTTCAACAATTGTGGGAAGAGTACTTTTTTCTCCATCTTGATTTGTGTGATACTCTTTCCTATTTTGGACTTCCCAAAGTATTTGATGCCATACCATTTTCGTACAACCTTTGCAACTTTCAACAATTCAAGCTCATTAAGCTATTCAAGTTCTTTTAACTTTAATAATGTGATATTTCTCTATCAAACTTTCAATTACTAATCATTATTTTTTCTCTATCACTTATATTAATTCATAAGCCAAGTATTTTATTTTGATAGCGGGAAGCGTGTCAGGAAATAGGAAGGAAAAATAACGAAAATAAAAATTCAATTATCTTTACAAGACAAGATTTACGTGGTTCGGCAATTTTTGCCTAATCCATTGTCACACAGTAAAGTTTTATTGCCAGAGAAAAAGAACACTGTTATGGATGAGTGATACAAATGAGAAGTGATGCCTATTTATAGGCAGGGATCAGCTGAAAATCAAATTTAACATCTAGAGCACCGGTCCAATCAAGTAACCTCATATAAAATGGAACCAACAACAAACAACAACAACATACCCAGGGTAGTGTGTGCGCAGACCTTACCCCTACCTTTGTGGAGGTAGAGAGGCTGTTTCCAATAGACCCTCGGGTCAGGCAAGTATAGGTACCACAATAATAACAAGAGGGAGTATAAATTACAAAATTCTCATATCAAATCAGCGAGGAGTAGAATAAAAAATTTTGGTGCATGATAACTTAGTTTGACCCTCAGAAAAAGACAAACATTTTGGACAGAGGGAGTATTTTTGATCTACTGTGTTAGCTGAACCAGTCTGTTGCTTCGGGTGTGTGTGCACGTGTAAAGTCTGCCAGTACTTTGCACTCTATTTATTCAATCTTTCAACTTGAAAAATCATTTTGTTGCTGCTTTGGGTACTTACAGGGAGGTAAAAAAAAAGGGAGAAATAAATATATAGGAATAGGAAGTTGATAGAAGTTTTTAGATCTTTTCCACCGAGCATTAGGCAATAAGTAATTTATCTGTATCTAGACAGTCAAATCAAGGGTATCTCTGGATGCAACCATGTTGTAGTTTTATCTGATGTCAAGGGCTTTTGGAAAAAAAGCACTTGTTTCATGGTTTCTGACCTAATGTATGCACATTAACTCAGAAGTAATGTGCCAAAACCTTCAACCAGATTAGAGGATTAAACGCTACAGGTTCTGAAGGTTCTTGTGAAAAGCAATTTTACGTCTTCCATTCTAATTTAAGTATGATTAATGGTTAAATATATCAATATCTGCTCTTGTGTGGATGAGATATTGATCTTTAATTGAACTCTGCTACTGCCTGTTGATTATGATCATTGTCCTTCTAGGTGATCTGCGCACTTGGTGGTGCTGTCTTTGTAGCAATTTTGTCATTACGCGTGCTCTGGTCAGCTGTTTCCTACTTTCAGTCTACTAGCTCAAGTTTTAACAACGGCGGGAGTTCATATGGCAGAACACAACCCGCTGCATGATTGAGCCTAGCCACATACCTTTCATCTGGTTATTCATTAACAGTACAACACTAATTCTTAAAACAACAAAAACTGTTATTAGCAGTAGAATGTTGTGCAAGTAATAGTAACTTAATTTGGCAATGTGAATTTTACATGTTGGAAGATTTTGGCAGCTTCTACAGGGAGTTGATTCTTTTTCTGCTTGGACTTTGCACATATTTTCAAATGACCATGAAATGACACAGATGATGAAGCTTTGTGGGTTTTCTTCCTCTCGAACTAGATATGAGGCAATTTAGTTTACTTGTTATGCTAATTGCATGCTTCCTTAGCTAAAATGGTCAAGCAGTATCTCTATTTACTGGTTATATCAGTATTTCTCTGCAAGAAGGAAACAGCAGCAGTTTTTAACAGACTTAGCAAACCTGAGTAAAATCGTCAGGAAAAAGGAAAACATGAGAAGGATTCAAACCCCACTAGAGCTTAAAAAACCCTTTGGCGATTTTCTCTGATCTAAGTCTTGGTGGATAGAGTTTATTCGAAAATACACAATTACCTAGTATATTAACAGACATGCACGTAAGCTAAACTGAAGTCTGAACACCACCATTATTATAAATAAATAAATAAGAGTGCCTTCTTCTGAGCCGAGGGTCTATCGGAAATAGACTCTCTGCTCCTATCGGGGCAGGGGTAAGGTCTGCGTGCACATTACCCTCCCCAGATTCTACTATGTGGGATTTTACTGGGTAGTTGTTGTTGTTGTAAATAAGAGTGCCTTCTACTCCGTGTTACTTCTTCCCGTGCTTGGAAAATCTTATATAATGAACAGTTACGAGATCTCTAACCGTAATTTCATAACGGAACCACTTATTAATCTGAGCTATACACTGATATGGTACATTTATTGAATTGCACAAGGTTCATTATTTTTTAAATGTGGTAGTTTTGTGTCACGACCCAAAATCTAACCATGGTCGTGATGGCGCCTAACGTGTTACAAGGCAAGCCTATTCCCAAAATATTACTACTAATTTGATTATAAGAATTTAATAAAACATTTCCAATAATTTAATTCCCGATAAACTAAACCAACTATAAATATAAATAATATGAAATATGAAAACGAGTCCCAAACATCGGGGTGTCACTAAGTCATGAGCGTAAACTATGAACCGAGATATATAAACTGTCTAACTGTCCAAAGAAGAAATGATAAAAGGAGTAACAAGGTCCTGCGGACGCTGGCAGCTACCTTGCAGTCTCCAATTAAAGTCGGCCTGAACTCAACGATCGCCGCGCTCTAACTCACCTGGATCTGCACATAAAGTGCAGGGTGTAGTATGAGTACAACCACCTCAGTAGTAACAGAAATAACTAAGGAACTGAGCTGTAGTGACGAGCTGAGCAAAATAGTCCAATTATTTATTTTTCACAATTTTAAAAATAACAAGAATAAACAGGTAAATTTCATAACTCAGTAAATGCCACAAAGAAAATAACAGATAAATGCAGCAACAACAAAAGTAAATGCAACCTCACAACAATGTCACTCCATCACTCAGCACTCGCACTCAACACTCAATACTCAACACTCAATACACTCAACACTCTGCGCTCACTGGGGGTGTGTATAGACTCCGGAGGGGCTCCCAAAGCCCAAGCGCTAAGCACGGACAACTCACGTGCTACCATATCAATACCTGGATCCGCACGGTCAACTCACGTGCTACGCGGACAACTCACGCGCTATGGTATCAATACCTGGATCCGCACGGTCAACTCACGTGCTATGCGGATAACTCACGCGCTATGATATTAATATCCTCACAACCAGGCCCTCAGCCTCACTCAGTCATGTACCTCATTAGCCTCACCATCATCAACAAATAAAGGGACACATCCCACATCAAGTATCACAACATATTATCAAATAATAGAGACTGAGGTAAACATGTACAATAATTTCTATGACTGAGTACAAATAATGTGAGCATGAATAAAACCTAAACATGGTCTTTAACATGAAGGCACAAGTTCAACAACAAGTAAACACATAACCACAGATAATAGCTTTTAGGCCTGGCCTCACGGGACGGACCAAGTCTCTATCCCTCGCGGTGCACACCCACACGCCCGTCACCTAGCGTGGGTATCACCACCAAACAATCACATGATATTAATTTCTCCGGGTTTATACCCTCAAAGCTAGAGTTAAAACTGTTACTTACCTCAACAGCGTAAAATCCTACTCCGGGATGTCCTCGTCCCTCGACTCGGTCTCCAAAAGCTTCGAATCTAACCATAATCAGAATACTACTATCAACATAGTCTAAAGAATCGAATTACATAATAGAAACTACATAAACATGCCAAAAATCCGAAATCGGCCAAAACTCGGTCCCCGGGCCCACGTCTCAAAATCAGTCAAAAATGGCAGAATAATAATCCTCGTTCTCTCCCGAGTCTAACCATATAAAATTTATCAAAATCGGACTCTGTTTGGCCCCTCAAATCCTCACTTAAAACTCTCCAAAACTCAAACCCTAACTCCCTCAATTTTCACTTTGAAATCATCAATCAAATCCCAAAAAAACGAAAATAGATTCATGAAATATAATCAAAACCGAGTAGAGAAAACTTATCCCAATCCATATGGTGAATATCGCCTCCAAAATCTCCCAAATTCGAGCTCCCCAACTCAAAATATGATCGAATGAGCAAACCCTAGTTTTATGTATTTTCTACCAGCTATTCTGCCTCGTTTCTCATGCCAAAAAATCCCGAAACTCATATTTTATGCCTCCAATAGATTCCTTATGAAATTCTAGTCAAGTTAGGCTTTTGAATCACTCAATTTGATCTTATAATGAATGAGATATGTAGGTTTTAATATTTGCAAATAGTGCAGATTTTTAAATACGCT
>NW_017672344.1:0-110574 GCF_001879085.1 Nicotiana attenuata
TTGTAATTTAACTTGCTTTTCAAGCATTTATGATTTCTTTTATTTCTTGAAACTGACTTGTCTCTTTGTTTTCTTCTTCTGTAACTGTCTTTCAATTATTTAAATACTGCATTTATTATTTTCTTACGTGCAAATACTTGATAACATGCTGTTATTGTTGCATATACTCCACATCATACTCCACTCGTACGTATCAAAATCCTATAGCAACGCTTGATGAGTGGTTGCGCTCTTCCAATTTATTACCCTTGAATTCAAAAAGGCTTATTTGCGGTAAAACTAGTCGATCAGCGGTGCAGTCGACGGTTTCGTGCCTTTCCCCCTCAAGTTATCCGCTTGAGGGTACCAGTCTAGACCCCTATAGTAACCTTACTCTGATCGTAATTGTGCATGCATCATGGTCAAACCTAGTCGGATTAATATGTTGTCCACATAATAATCCTTTAAGACGAGCCTTATTTAGAAGTTCACCGAGTTTCCATAATCCCAACGGACACAACCACATTCTGTGCATTAATTTGGAGAACTAAATGCCAATATGCCAATCATGAATGTACAAATAGTTGAGTCTGGTGGGGAGAAGGGACTAACCCTTTTGTTTTGCAGAAAATGAGGCACGAGGTCCCCAGATTCGGTATGGTTAGCAACATTCCACCATTGCTACTAGATTGGTGGGAGGACCTTTCCTCAAGTGATAAGAAACACGTAAGAAAGTACTTGGGAAATTTACCCTCTCTACTAAACATTGAGCCAAACAATAGGTTGATCGAGGCTGCCACTTTGTTCTGGGATAGTGAAAGGGCTGTGTTCCATTTTGGCGACATAGAAATGATGCCACTTCTAGAAGAAATTGGAGGACTTGCGGGATTGACTTGGGATAGCCCTGGGTTATTGGTGCCGGAGAACCGTACTGGTAAAGGGTTTTTAAAGATGATGGGGCTGAAGAAAAATGCTGACTTGGGATTCCTGAAGGAATCTTACATACCCTTCGAATATCTATATGAGAGGTATAGCCATAGCAAGTCATATAGTACCTTCCATGACGAGCTCTCTATCACTTCTCTGGGCCACATCCACCGCAAAGTGTTCGTGTTCATTGTGTGCTTCTTGGGCTTGATAGTATTCCCAATGAAAAGGGAAAGAATCCACACTAGGTTGGCTATGGTCGCCAAGACTTTGATGGAAGGGATCAATGGAAAGACATACACCATAGTCCCCGTGATCATAGCCGACATCTACAGGGCTCTGGAGCGTTGTCAAAGAGGGGTCAAGCATTTCGAGGGTTGTAACCTGTTGCTGCAGTTGTGGTGGCGGTTGAAAAAGGACAGTGTTCAGTATGTGGGCAGATGTCTAAATTGCCAGCAGGTTAAGTATGAGCATCAGAGGCCAGGTGGCCTACTTCCGCAGATGGTTATACCGGAGTACAAGTGGAGCGCATCATTATGGACTTCATAGTTGGGTTGCCGTGGACGTTGAGGAAATTTGATGTTTTTTAGGTTACTGTCGACAGGTTGACCAAGTCGGCGCACTTTATTCCAGTAGTGATTACGTACTCTTCGGAGAGGTTGGCCTAGATTTATATTTAGGAGATTGTCTGGTTGAATGGCGTGCCTATTTCCATAATTAAGATAGAGGTCCTCAATTCACTTCACATTTCTATAGAGCAGTACGGAGTGAGTTGGGTACCCGGGTAGAGCTCAGCACGCCCTTTCATCTGCATACCAGCGGGCATTCAGAGTGGACAGTTTAGATCCTGGAGGATATACTCAGAGCATGTGTGATTGATTTCGGAGGGTAGTGGGATCGATTCTTACCTTTGGCTGAGTTTTCTTATAAGAACAATCATCAGTCGAGCATCGAGATGGCTCCATTTGAGGTTTTATATGGTCGGTGATGTCGTTCCCCTATCGGTTGGTTTGAAACCGACGAGGCTAGGTTATATGGTACATATTTGGTAAGGGATGCCTTGGATAAGGTAAGGTTGATTCAGGAGCGACTTGACATAGCCCAGTCCAGGCAGAAGAGCTACGCAGATTAGAATGCGTGTGATTTATCATTTATGATGGGTGAGAAGGTTCTCTTGAAAGTCACACCGATAAAGCTTATCATGAGGTTCAGAAATAATGGAAAGGTGAGTCCGAGGTTCATTTGTCCATTTGAGGTATTGGAGCGAATTTGAGAGGTTGCTTACAGGCTTGCTTTACCTCCTAGTCTATCAGGAGTTCATCCTATTTTTGACGTATCTGTGCTCCAGAAGTACCATACCAATAGGTCGCATATGTTAGATTACAGTACAGTTCAACTAGATGAGAGCTTGAGTTATGAAGAGCAGCCTGTTGCTATTGTAGCTAGGCAGGTCCACCAGTTGAGGTCTAAGAATATTTTAGCGGTAAAGGTCTAGTTGAGGGGTCAACCAGTCGAGGAGGAGACTTGGGCGACCGAGGAGGACATTCGGAGAAGATATCCACATTTATTCAGCACTCCATGTATGATTCTAGACCCGTTCGAGGACGAACGTTTGTTTAAGAGGTGGAGAATTTAATGACCCCACCGATCGTTTTGCTTTCTAGATCCTCATTCCCCTATTTAAGACTTCCCGTATGTTCTATTACTACTTTGAGAATTACGGGAATGATTGGTTTGGTTTTTGAAAGGGTTCTGATTGAATTCGGAACACTTAGTTCCTTACTAGTGGCCAAAGGTGGCCAAGTTTGACTTGAATCAACATTTCAGGTAAATGACCTTGGAACAGGGATTTGATGGTTCCAAATGGGTTTTATGATGATTTTGTACTTGGGCGTGTGTTCGGATCGAGTTTCGGGTGATCCGAGAGCGATTTGACGCTTAATGTTGAAAGTTGGCGCCTTGGAAGTTTTATAGTTGCTTAAATTGGTTTGAAGTAGACTTTGGTGTTATCGATGTCCGTTTGGGATTTCGAGCCTAGGAATATGTTCTTACGGTGATTTTTGATTTGTGCGTAAAATTTGGCGTCATTCCGAGTTGTCTAAGTATGATTCGCCACGTTCGGAGAAGTTGAAGAAGTTTGAAGTTCATAAGTTGATTAATTTAGTTCTAGGGTGCGATTCGTAGTTTCGATGTTGTTTCATATGTTTCGAGACTTCGAGCAGGTCCGTATTATGGTTATGGACTTGTTGCTGCAGTTGAACGGGGTCCTGGGTGGCTCGGGTGTGTTCAGACCACCCGAAGTTAAGTCCGAAATTGCAGAAATTGCTGGTGTCGATTTCCTTCTTCGCGAACGCAGATATATTCTCACATTCACGGCGAAGGATTTGGTCTTGGGGAGATTCTGTGCTTCGCATCCGTGAAGACTGGGCCGCGTTCGCGATGGGAGAGAACTGCAAAGCTTCACATTCGCGAAGTGTATGTCGCGCGCGATCGCACAGAAGAAATTGAGACTGGGGGATGGCAGGCTGGTACCCTTCGCATTCGCGAAGGGTTGGACTGGTTAGACTTCGCGATCGCGAGGCCTCTGTCGCGTTCGTGAATGGGAAAATCGCGTTCCCGTAATTCGGGCACGTGGGCCCGAGGGAGGCTTTTAAGGACTTTTGAATTTTTGTTGGGTAATTACTCTAATAGATGAATTATGAACTTTTGAGCATATATTGATTAGTTTGTACGACCTTTGGCTAGTTTCGGATCGCTCGGCATCGATTTGGGGCACTTAGTGAGGTTGAAAGGCCGAGTAGTGAACTTGGAAGAGAGGTAAGTCTCTTGCCTAACCTTGTAAGAGGACATTATCCCCGTAGGTGTATCAATTGTTATTTGTTAATAATTGTGGGTGTTACGTACGCACGAAGTGACGAGAGTCCGTACGTAGGTAAACTCATGTTTATGTCTGGGTAGACTTAGGACTTTATCATGCTATATTTATATTATTTGTACCCAATTTGTTATTTTAATTAATTGAATTTATAATTGAAATTTGATTAAGGATTATGTTAGGCTAAGATTCATTACTTTGAGTTTTGGCGGATTATTCGATTGCTGATAGAAAATTATGCTTCTTGATGTACCTATTCTGGTGTTGTAACTATATGACCCGTAGTTCGAAGAGTTTTTCTATTCTTGTGGATCGGGACGAACGCCTCAACAGTATATTTAAGATGCATCTATGGTTCGTGTCCGTCGATCCTCGGCAGTGTACACGATTATTTTGGATCGGGTCGTACGACCTCGGCATAACTCGTGTGTAATATTGTTAGGAGTCAGAATATAGATGATATTTCCTTCATGACTTGAGATTTGATAATTATTTGATGGCCCTTATTTGTTGAGGTGGCATGTGATATTTGGGGATTTTAAAATGATATTATGGTAAAGGATCACGTTATTTACTGTTTCTTATTCCACTGTCACTGATATATTTCATGCCTATTTACAATTCTTGTGCTTTATTTATTGACCACTAGTACGTGTCGATGTAGACCCCTCGCAACTACTTATTCGAGGTTAATCTTGACACTTACTATGTACGCATGGATTTACGTACTACACTACACTTCTGCACTAAAAGTGCAGGTTCTGAGGCAGGTACATCTAGTGGCCATTCGGGCGCGCATCCCCATTATCCAGAGACCTACTGGTGAGCTGCTTCCCATACTCCAATCTGCAGTACCCGGAGTCTCCTCCTTGTTGTATTTACTATTTCTATCTATTTTATTTCAGACAGTAATTATAGGGATTTTGTATATTCTACTAGATTGCTCGTGCACTCGTGACACCGAGTTTTGGGAATTTTTAGTAGATGCTTATGGTTTTGCCTAACCTTATTACTATTTCACTTTAATGAATTATTTATGTGTTATATCACTATGATCTTTTGTACCTAGTTCCTTATTAAATAAAATTCATGATTTTAAAGTAGTAAAATAAATATTTAAATGGATAGTCCATGCTTTGGCTTTCCTAACGGCGATGTTGGGTGCCATCACGGCCTATAACTGGAATTGGATCGTAACAGATATTTTCCTCTAATCAAAAGAAAATGGTTGAATTGCAGGTGTGCTGGAAAATTTAAGTTCAATGAAGAAAATGACTCTAAAAAGAGATGTTCTAGCCAAATTTAGTAAAGAGGAGAAGTTCTGAGAAAAGTATGGCCCGTAAAATTACAACTACGACCACAAAAGAGATTGCGATAAGCAAAAGAAGGAATGCAGCCGCAGAGGAAGAACTGAAACTTCAGGAACTTTTGGCAGAAGTGCATTCCGCAGAATAAAATATGCGATCGCACTTGGTCCGCAAAATAGGTTCGCACTGACAAGCTTGAAAGATCAGAAAATAAGCAGTTAGACAAGTATGAAGCCTCCTCAAATGCGGTTCCCAAAACTTAAAGTGCAGCCGCAAAAGCTGATGTACGACCGCAAAAGCTGAAGTGCGACCACAGGACTTCCCGTAGTGAAAGCACAAGCAATGTCAATCTAGCAAAGCGCAGACCGCAAAGCCAATATGCGGTCGCGAACCCTCCGAAGGGCATTTTTGTCAGAGATTTTGGGAGCCGTATAAATAGAACTTTATGACTTTTTTAGGGTATCTTTTCATTGTAGCGGCTAGGAGTTTGTTATTTTTAGCTATTTTGGAGCAAGTTTGAGCTATAATTGGAGAAGATCACCTACTCTTTCATTTACTTTTGGTTTTATATCTTTGATTTCTTCTTATTTCCATCTTTTTATGTCTCTTAGTATGAGTAGCTCGACTTTTATCTAGGATTGTGATCCAACCCAAGTGTTTAAATCTTATGGGTTATAAATATTATGCTTGCTATTGATTGGGTTAGTATTATTTAGCCTTGTTTATGCTAAGTCGGAATTGATGGTTGCAAATAACCTTGTTCTTACTTGAGAAAGAAGAACTTAGTCTAGGAAAACTTAGCTAACAAGAAATTGAACTATTTGAGTTATTGATTAGTTTAATTAACGGATTTGAACTAGAGATAAGGATAATCTAACTTTGGCTCATATTCAATTGCACTTATAGCTACCATTTGGACTTTAGAAATCTATATTGGGTATAATCACTCCTTAACCGAGAGGTATTGAGTGAGTACTTGAGTATTGAGAGTCATAACAACCCCGATCTATGAAACACGCATAAGTTGACTTTACCCATTAGATTTACACCTAGGTTAAGATTAAAACCCTAGGATTTTCTCTATTTGATAAAATTTCAAAAATATTTTGCTTATTACTTGTTTGCTAGCTTAGTTCACAAATCATATTAATTTAACTAGTGAAATTGATACCCACGTTTGTTTGAAAGATAAATTGAATTATTTCAAGTTTCTCACTTAAGTGTTTACCATAACACCCATATTAAACTCCTTGAGGTTCAACCCCGACTCGTGTTGGGTAATTATTATGGCAACGGCCATTTTCATATTCCTTATTTGGGGTGTGACTTGAACGTGATCAATTTTTGACGCCGTTGCCGGGGAGTTTACGGTATTAGCTATATACTTGAGTTTGTTTCTTGAGTATCTTGTTTTACTTTCGTGATTCTAACTAGTTGAAGTGATTAAAGATTTATAATGGCGAACAATAAGCTTGGAAATGTACCATTGGGAGAGGTGGATGGAGAAGAAGAACAACTTGATGAAATGCCATAATTCCCACAACCAAATCACCGAGGTCATGGACAATAATACAATGTGCCTCCACCTCCCTCACCTCCACCACCACTATAACCCCAAGCGGCACAATACCGGAATTTGCCCAATGAAGGGTATGCAAGTGCAATAGTTTCCCCTCGCATTTGGGCGGGCAACTTTCAAATTACCAATATGATGCTCACTTTGCTCGAGCAACGAGGTTTTCTCACTGGTCACTGAATCAAAATGCTTGCAAGCATTTGAAAGGTTTTCTGGATGCGTGTTGGGGAAGCAAACAAATAAATATTTTGGAAGATACATTGCATCTAAGGTTTTTTCCCTTATCACTAAGGGGGAAGGCTTTGGACTGGTTGGAACACTTACCTAATCATTTTATTCATACATGGGATGAGTTGGCGGTGGTTCATTTTTACACTTCCGGCATGTGTATACTCTACAAGATGAAATATTGGCCTTCATATAAGAACCCAATGAACCTTTGCATGAGATTTGGGAGCGATATCGTACTATGATAAAAGAGTGTCCCAACAATGATATGACCGACAATATGATCCAACAAAATTTCTACCGTGGTATTAATACCACGAATCAATGTGTGGTCAATCAATTGGCCGGAGGCAATTTCATGAAAACACCTTATGCAGAGGCATGTGATATTCTTGATGAGATGGCGGAGACCTCTTCGTCTTGGAAATCCCAAGTCAATGTTCCTCAAGGTGATCCCAACATGATTCACCTTCATAAAGTATTGCAAGACCATGGACAAGCTATTGCGGAATTGACCACCACCATGACTCAACTTGCTAAGTCTTACTCTATCAAACTCAAACTCCTAAGAAAGTTCATGTCATAGAGAAGGTGAATGTTTTGTCCAACAAGAAGCGGACCATAGGTTCCTAATTTCAACCCCGAGTAGAGACTTATGCATAATATAATGGTGGTTATGATCAATATGACTTTTATCAAGAGCAAGAAGAGGAGGTTCAATTTATGAACAATCATAAAGGGCAACGGAGCAATTTCCAAGGTTCTAGTCAAAATCAATGGCAATCTCAAAATAACCAAGGCAAGTGGGGTTCTAGCAATCAAGGAAATTGTCATAACAAAAACCACCAAGGGAATTGGGGAGGTAATAGTCAAGGAAATCGGGGGAACAATAATAATCATGTAAATCGAAGTTCAGGGTTCCAAAGACCTCCAATGTACCAACAACCAAGCAACACACCTCCCTATCCTTCCCACGGTTCAAGTTCGCCAAGCAATGAAATGGGTCATATTGAGAACATGTTCAAGCAAATAATGGAAAAGAATGCGGATTCGGATGTGCAACTTGCCACATACCACATCGATTCGGAATCTTGAAGTTCAAATGGGGCAAATCTCTCAAGCTTTTAATACTCGTCCTAAGGGTGCATTACCAAGTGATATGGTAGTGAACCCAAAGGGTGGTAATAATATGAGACATGTTATGGCGGTTATCACAAGAAGTAGAAGAGGCGGGAATGCACCACCTCAGATGAAAAGCAAATTGGAGATGAAGACCAAATGTTCCAAGAGGAGGAAGTCCCACAAAATGATTTTCCAGTACATGATGAAGTTTAGATTGATATTGATGATGTGGAAGAGATCCGAGAGGAGGTAAACCCGTCTAGGGAACATATGATTGACATGCCGGATCCGGTAGTGCAAAAGGCTAAGATACCCTTGCCAAAGCCTCCACCTCCTTATCCTCAAAGGCTCGCTAAGCGAAATGATGACAATCAATTTAATAACTTTATTCAAATGATGAAAAGTCTCTCTATTAATGTGCCATTGGTAGAAGCTTTGGAGCAAATACCTGGTAATGCTAAGTATATGAAAGAATAGGGGGGATGTCCAAAACTGCAACAACTATAGGGGTATCAAGTTGTTAAGCCATACGATGAAAGTGTGGGAGGGGGTGATTGAAGGGAGGTTGAGGAGGTGTGTGTCCATTTCCGAGAACCAGTTTGGTTTCATGCCGGGACGGCCAACCACTGAGGCCATTCATATTGTGAGGAGATTGGTGGAGCAGTTTAGGGCGGTGAAGAAGGATTTGCACATGGTGTTCATTGACCTAGAGAAGGCCTATGACAAAGTCCCCAGAGAGGTTCTATGGAGATATTTGGAGGCTAGAGGAGTGCTTGTAGCGTATATTAGAGTGATTCAGGACATATATGAGGGAGCTAAGACACGGGTTAGGACAGCAGGTGGAGACTCGGATTACTTTCCGGTTGAGATGGGGTTGCATCAGGGATCAGCACTTAGCCTGTTTTTGTTTTCCCTGGCGATGGATTCTTTGACACTCACATTCAAGGGGAGGTGCCTTGGTGCTTGTTATTTGCGGATGACATAGTCCTGATTGATGAGACGCGACGTGGCGTAAACGAGAGGCTGGAAGTTTGGAGACATACCCTGGAGTCTAAGGGTTTCAAGTTGATCAGGACCAAGACAGAATACTTGGAGTGCAAGTTCAGTGGTGTTACCCAGGAGGCGGACGGGGATGTGAAACTCATACGCAAGTCATTTCCAAGAGAGGGAGTTTCAAGTATCTGGGATCTAGAATTCAGAAGGATGGGGAGATAGATGAGGATGTCACACACCGTATCGGAGCAGGGTGGATGAAGTGGAGTCTCGCTTCTGGTGTCTTGTGTGATAAGAATGTGCCGTTGAGACTTAAGGGTAAGTTCTACAAGGTTGTGGTTAGATAGACTATGTTGTATGGGGCAGAGTATTGGCCAGTCAAAAACTCTCATGTCCAGCAGATGAAGGTAGAGGAAATAAGGATGTTGATATGGATGTGTGGGCATACTAGGTTGGATAGAATTAGGAATGAAGTTATTCCAGACAAGGTGGGAGTGGCCCCTGTGGAGGCAAAGATGCGTGAGGCAAGGTTGAGATGGTTCGGGCATGTTAAGAGGAGAAGGCAGATGCCCCTGTCAGGAGATGTGAGAGGTTGGCCTTAGAAGGTGAGATGAGGGGTAGAGGTAGGCCAAAGAAGTCTTGGAGAGAGGTGATCAAGCGGGATATGGCGCTACTTGAGCTAACCGAGGACATGACTCTAGATAGAAGGGTGTGGAGGTTGAAGATTATGGTAGAAGGTTAGTAGGTAGTCGTGTATCTCCCTTTGTCTTCTCTAGCTCGATAGTATTAGCGCTAATACGGTACCCTTTGTTCCTTAGTTTGCTATATTTGCATGTCTCGTTTCGTTGTTACTTGCCATTGTAATTTCGTAGTTTGCTAGCAGTACTTCGTTTATATTCTCGTCTGCTGCCTTGGAATTAGTTTTCTAAATATGTTATCTTGCTACTACTTGTTAGCAGTACCCCTTTCATATTATCTGTTTCTATCTCCGATTTAGTTTTCTAATTATTGTTTTGCTATTACTTGCTACCAGGGCTTCTCTCACCTTCTTTAGCCGAGGGTCTATCAGAAACAGTATCTTTGCCCATCCAGGGTAGGGGTAAGGCTGCGTACATCCTACCCTCCCCAGACCCCACTTGTGGGACCATACTGAGTTGTTGTTGTTGCTAAGTATATGAAAGATCTTGTGACCAAGAAGAGATAGATGAATTTTGAAACAATCAAGTTTACTCATCAAGTTAGTGCTATTCTTCATTCCATGGCTCCTATATTGGAGGATCTTGGCGCTTTCACAATTCCTTGTACTATCAAAAGTGCCGATTTTGCTAAAGCTTTATGTGATCTTGGGGCGAGTATCAATTTGATGACCTATTTGGTGTTCAAAACTTTGGGGATTGGGAAACCAAGACCAACATCTATGAGGTTACAAATGGCCGATCGCACAATGAAAAGACCGATGGGTGTGATTGAGGACGTATTTGTCCGAGTTGATAAATTTATTCTTCCGGCGAACTTTGTTATTCTTGATTGTGAGGTTGATTTTAAAGTGCCTATCATTATTGGAAGGCCTTTACTTGGTACAGCTAAGGCCCTTTCTGATGTTGAAGCCGAAGAGCTCACGTTCTGAGTTGGTGATGAACAAGTATTTTATGTGTGCAAGTCTATGCGTCAACCTAATAGAAATGAGGTGTTTTTTTGTGGATTTGGTGAGCGATGTTATTGTTGATGATACTAGTGCCACAATGAATATTGGTGACGTGTTGGAAGCCATTTTGCTCAACTTTGATGATGATAAGATGGTTGATTTCATGGAATGTGTGAATTCTTTGCAAGGAATGGGGTCTTACAACTATGCACCCTGATGACGTCCAAATCCACTACTAAAAAGTAAATGGACATGGTCTCATGCAATATAATTTACCCAACTATGAGTCGGGGTCGAATCCCACAGAGAACAATATGTAGGCGATTAGGAATGTAAGAGAATTATCACTTATCGCGCAATGTCAAACAATAAGAATTTGTTTTGAAAATGTTTTATATCTAAGTGCGAAAATGTAAGCTAACCTAGAAATCAAGTAAAATGATCAATGGCTACAAGTATGAATGCATCGGGAATTACACTCAAGTAACGATCCAATGTATTTTATGATTTTACAAATATGAGCGAGTTTATGTTGATTAGCCATGGATAATAATTCTTAAGTAGCGTCTTTCGAAGACTGACAAGACTTCCTAATTGAATTATCCCTAAAACAATTAAGAGATTAAGCACACCCGGAATGGCTACAAGTAGTTCAATCCTATCCCTAGGTAGAATCTATAAAATAAGGGTTAACGCCTCAAGTTCTTGTTAATTAATCTTTCCCAACCCCAAATTATCTTTTCGGAAAGTAATTCGGAGTTAATGGGCGAGTCCTAGGGTTAGCTAATCCCTTTGAAAACATTAAAGAACAAGAATAATTAAAATAACAATAACTCACTTCATAAAAGGGTAAAAATCATTCAATACATAAGCACAACAAGGTATTTAATCCATACTTTAAATATGAATATTCTCATAAACAAGATTCAAGTGTTGGAAATAAATACTACACACTTAAATATTCAATACAAAGCAAGGAAATGAAGAAATAAACATAAATGGGTAAGAAATCCTTAACCACAAGCTTGAAATCTTCAAGACCCAAGTGTGTTTGCAAAACCCTAGCTTCAATACTTGTTCTTCTCTCGTCTATGGAACTGAGAAATAAGCCAAAGATCTCCAAAATATCTGCTTGGTCGTGTATAAAAATGGTTTGGGGATTAAAAACGTGAAATTCTATTTTTGCCCAGAACTGCCCAGAAAATACACTATGCGTTCGCAACTGGATATATGCGATCGCAGAGAATGACTTTCCTGAGGTATGTGATCGCATAGTCTGCCTTGCGTTCGCATAGGCATGTTGACCAGCTATTGACTGGACTTTCTTCTTTGCGTTCGCACCTGTTCAACCGCGTTCGCATAGCTTTGCTATTACTGACTTGTGCGATCGCGCACAAATTCTTGCGATCGCATAGTATAATCACTGGCAGCTGTCCATTTTTCCATTTTCAGCACTTTTTGACTTGTTTTCTTCTATACCTTCTCCAAATCATATGATACCTGAAATATGCCAATAAACCTCAGAAAATGCCTTAACTTCTCATCAACATCATACAAAAGCCTAAGTATTGAGAAGAAATAAGTTGTTAAAATACCAACTTATCAAACCCCCAAAATTAAACTATTGCTTGTCCTCAAGCAATTCAAAGACTAAGAACATCCTTCACTAAAATCATCAATTAAGCTCAATGGCATGCCAAGCATCATTTCAAGTCAAACAAAATGCAAATTAAACACAATCTAATGACTTTAGTTGGTACCAACAATTAATCCAAAGCATATGAATCACCAACTTCTCACAAATTCTATTTCAATTCAAGTGCTCAAACACTACATTAATCTAAGTGGCAACCAAGTCATGACACTAAAGATTCAAAATTTGCCTCTCTATCACATTTGTTTTCCCTCGCTCATTCCTCCCAATTGAAAATGGGATTAAATTCACAACTTGAATTTCATGTGCCCTCACACTTTAAGAGAGAATCCCAAACTCATAAATTGCAATTCAACTCATAAATGAGATGTCAAATGGAAAGAATTCACTCTCACTCTCTCAAAGATGTTCTAATGCACATGCTTGACCTTCATGTATTTCTCCACTATTGTAGATAACTTGGTTCAAAATCAATTAGGACTTGAAGGGCTGTAGTTTAAGCTTTTGGTTAAGGTAGGGCACAATTTTGGGTAAGAGTAACTCAAAACCTCCCTAAGCACTAAACTTTTTTCAACAATCAAAGTTCACTTCCTTCAAGAATTTTTCCACCCTTTCTTCTCTTTCTCTTTTTTATATTACCTAGTCTTCCATTTATTCATACTTTCTCTTTTCTTTTTTTTTATATGACACTTTTCACTTTTTGAGAAGCCTCCATATTACAACTTTTCCAACCTCCACTCCCAAACTTAGGCTTTTAGCCGATATTCATACTTTAAGTTACTTAGGGAGGTATGGTTCCCCAAGAACATCAATAAGATGATAGCTTGTAACATGGTTGTCAAAGAAAAAGTAAAAAGGCTCAAAAGGGTTGACTAGGGTAAATATTCACGGGTAGGAAATTTAGGCACAATAATGGTAGAAGGAAGGCCTAATATCATTTTTCAAACCAAGTTAGTCTATGATTTTGCCTTGAAGCACATTCCGGGCAAGTTATACACTACAAGTAATGCAAAAGAACTCACAATAAATCTCACCACACATGCACATGAAAACTCAAATGGAATACAAATCCAAAATCCAATTGAGACCATGAATCTCAAGGAAGTCACATGTAGCCTAAGAAGTTATTTAGTGAATCAAAGAGCCAAAATTAAAATCTAAAAGTCACAACAATGAATTATCACTTCAATCATTTTTTATTTTTTTTTCATTTTAAAGATCAAAACTTCATATGCTAAAGTTTAAATTGTATTGGTACCAAACAAGCCACATATTGGTTTATGGACAAAAGACTACACCCAATAACCACTTTATTCACAACTAGCTACTAAACTAAAATAATAATACCCTTTCTAAAAAAAAATTTAGGAAAAATTAAACAAGACTAATTCCCTTAAGAAAGTTGTCTATCTATCCATCATCGGGAAAAGTCGACAAAAATTTTCTACAATTACCCGGTTCAAGAAGAAAATTGGCATCCTTGGAAAAAGAACCGTGGTATAAAGAAAACCAAGGATATCGCCACTAACATAAAACATACTATATAAAAAAATTAAGAAGCTAATAAAAAAAAATTAAAAGCTAATAAACATACTAATATAATGCATCACATGAAAATACACTAACAACAAAATGAAAACAACTACAATACCAATCTGCCGTATATCCACAATTATACTAGAACCACAGTTATGCAAGAACAACAGATATACAAGAAGCCACCCCCAACTAAAGATGTTGCAATGTCCCCAATGCAACTAAACATGATAGAGTAAAATGGTGAAAAGTGCTCCCTGAATACTGCATCAGTCGGAACTGGAGGTGGTGGGAAATTTGAGCTCCAAGTATGCATCATCATCCTCAGAATCTTGTGAGCCACATAATGAACTTAGCTTGTGCATCATCCTCGACAGGAACCTGCTTTTCTTCTTCTCGTGCTCCTTGAACTTCATCTGTCGCCTTTCAATATTTCCTTGTCTCCGGCTCAAGTCTTCTAATCTGCTTTTGATTCCCTTTTGCTCTAGCACTACATCATCCAAGGTCGTTGGCTTCTTGCCAGACCTAGTCGAAGTGCCCTCACCAGATGGACCAGAGGGAAGACCTGCGACAAGCTGTCGAATGTGAGCATCAACACCATAGATATGCTGGGAAATGTGGCGCATAGTGGGGGGTCCATAAGGAAGTGGAGTCATGGGGTCATGCGATCCTGCTGTAGCTGTGGGGGCACCACCGGATCCCTCGGCGGACTCATCAAACTACCCAAATAATGGAGATAGCACATCAATCCTTCTTTTCTTATTCTTGCCAGTTGCCCCTCTTCGAAGCAATGGATAAATTGCTACGGCAGGGTCCTTCTCAACATCAGTCGGGCTCGGTAGCACCTCAGCATCATAGCGCAGCTGAGTGATCAATGAGGGAAAGAATAGGCTTCTAGACCTTCCATTGCAAGCTTCCTCAATTTCACTCACGATGTGCTGGCCCACATATACTGGCAAGCCATCCATAATGGCAGCAATCATCAATGCCTTCTCAGGCATCACTTCAGTCTCATTTCTAGATGGCACAACCCTGGCACAGATAATGGATAGCCAAATCTTAGCTTCCCCAGTGAATTCATGCGAATCAACCCCTTTATGAATTCTTTCCCAAGTCGGTTGCACCCCGTTGTGAAGCTTTTCCACCAACCACTGTGTTCCTCTCTCTCTTCCTATAGCTCTGTATATTTCATTATCAGCATTGGGAAGCCCATAGTGTGCATTTATCACCTCGGGGCCAAAGTTAACCCGCTTGCCTCTGACAAAAGTGAATACATCCCCTTGGAAATTAGTATGCAAGGCGTTTGCATAAAACTCCCGAACTATTGTGTAGTTCGCTTTGATTGGTTCAGGAGAAAAGCACATCCATCCACTGTCGGTCACTCTTTGGAAAAATTCCGGCATCTTGGCCTCAACGTTGTCCAAACGGATGCCCCGTTATTTGACAATTCTCTTTGACATGAGCTCGTCATAATTCCTTTCACATGCAGCAGCCATGAATCTCGTCGCATCAAAATACTCTTCTTCCATAACTGGGGGAACATATTCTTGCACATTTTCAACATTTTCCGAGGATATTTTATGCACAAAGTACCTACAAATGGAGACCAAATGTTAAACGCATGAACAAGTACTTTATACACTGTATTATTATGCATTTAGGTCAAAGAAAAAGAACAAAAAGCATCAGGGTAAAATTCTATAAAGCTACTGTTTTGACTGCTGAAGCTGAAGCTATGCGATCGCAGAGAAAGACTTGCGATCGCATAGTGCAATATTTTGTTCACAGAATTTACAGCTATGCGATCGCGGAGCATCCAATGCGATCGCATAAGGCAATTTTCCACAGTGCGCAAATTAGACCTATGCGATCGCGGAACAGTCAACGCGATCACATAAGGTCTCCTGCCTCGCCCAGTTGAAGTTCTTTTGGGCATTTTCCCAAACACATGATGAGCATCAGTTTTTCATAGCAATTTTAAAGAGATTAAACACAGATCTACCCCAAATTTTTCAACACTTAAGCACTCACACTCTCAACCAACATTACCATGCAAGCAAGCACACATTCAAGTATAATATTCACAACCAAAACTCTAAAATTTCAGCCCTAGACACGAAGTAGAGAAAAAAGAAGAAGAAGAATGGTTGTTCTTTAACCTTATGAGCACCAAGAATGGAACTTGAAGATATTAGAGTGAAGAGCACATACCTTGGAGATTAAACTTGAGATGGAATTGAAGAGAGAAAACCTTGAGATGATTTTTGAGGGTCTGGGCTGAGGAGATGCGTTTTGGGCAGAAGAGTGGCTAAAGAGTCGTTTTCAGTGTTTTAATTATTTTTCACTTACCAGAAGCAACGCGATCGCGGGAACACAGGTGCGATCGCACAATACAAAAAAAAATTGAAAAATTGCGATTGCTTTGTCACTTATGCGATCGCATAGTGGGTCTGCGACCTACTGAAATGCGATCGCATTTCTTTTGCTGCAACCGCATAGTGAAATAGTATGCTGCACTACAATTTTGCACCAGCTACTGGTTTTGGCCCTCCGGATCACTCCGACCTGCTCAAATCAACTCCAAAAAATCTAAAACTTGTCAGATTAGGTACAAATAATATACTAAGCTATTCTAAAAAAGAAAATTTTAAAAATGACTAATAATTTTGAAAATTAATGGGTTGCCTCCCACCAAGCGCCGCATTTAACGTCATGGCACGACGCAAAACAACATTACCATTTTTCTCTCCACTTGGACGATATGAACTAGGCACCCAACTTGGAATCAAGCTTGTGACCACGAGCGATGGGGGGTAGTAAGTCGATGATCAAGCCAAGCTTTAAATTCTTCATTTTGCACTTCTTGGCTTTCATGTGAGGAATGTCATTTTGCCTTCTTGTTCCCTCAAATTGTAAGATTTATGGTTGTTGCCTTTCCTCCTCGCAATCCCTCATTGACTCGTGTAGTTCAATTCCCATATCGCCACACAATTCCAATGTTGAAAAATGCTTGGAATGTGACTTCAAACCTCCAACTTGCAATTTTTCTCGGATTTTGACCTCCTCTCTTTCCCCCGGATTAGAGTCAATCTCAACTACATTTTCATTTACACCGGTTGACTCTAATTTCATTTTTTTCTCGGCATCATTAACACTCATGGAGTCGATTGGCGGATGTTCAATTCTTGAATCCTCAAAGTAAAGCTCACTTTCTTCCTCGGAATTAGACTCTTCTTGGCTTCCTTCCACACTCTCAAGTTGGTGGGCATAGTGAGCCTCAACCAATATTTGCATTTGATCCTCCAAAGTGCGAATATGTTCATCATTGTGAGCCAAGCCTTGTTTCAAGTTCTCGAGTGCAAAGTTGTGCTTCTCCTCATTTTCAAGAATGGTCTCCAACATGAGCATCATTTTCTCATTTTGAGCATTTGAGAGTTCTTCTTGGTTTTGATCAAGTGCCAAGGAAGGATTTTCAACTTCAATCTCCAAGGAAGGTTCTTGGCTATCATTCACTTCCGAGACTTTTTGAACCCTTAAGGCTTCGATCATTTCATCCATTTGTGAGTGCAACCTTGCAAGTGCCAAGTCATTTTGGAGACTATTTTCCAGAAGCTCCTCCAAGGCACTTTGTTCTTTGTTTCCTCCTTTAATTAGGCACTCCAACATGAGCTTGAACTCTCCATTTCGGCCATGCTCAACTTCTTCTACTTCCATAGCCCTATAATTTTCATCACAAAAAGTAGAATCATCATAGCGGGGGCTTGGGGAAGGGAAGGACAAATAAGCACAATACTCTCAGTGACCATTTTGGCAACCACACTTATCACAAATACTCCACTCATGGGTTTGAGATTGTGCGCACAATCCACCCCCGGGAGAATTTAAATAATTTTGCCACGAGTGTGGTCCTCCACAATAAGGACAAGGGTCATCAAAGTATGAACAACTACCATCCGACCAATTTTCATTATATGATGCCATTTTTCAAAAATAAGAAAATAAACAAGAAACAAACAAGAAAAATAGACCAAGGTAAGAAAAATAATTACACAAATATTCACAAGTTTGGACCAAAGCACTTACGCTTATTTCTCAAACAACCTAAATTACGCCAAATTGTTCCCCGGCAACGGCGCCAATTTTGATGACGTCCAAATCCACTACTAAAAAGTAAATGGACACGGTCGCATGCAATATAATTTACCCAACTATGAATCGGGGTCGAATCCCACAGAGAACAATATATAGGCGATTAGGAATGTAAGAAAATTATCACTTATCGCGCAATTCCAAACAATAAGAATTTGTTTTGAAAATGTTTTATATCTAAGTGCGAAAATGTAAGCTAACCTAGAAAGCAAGTAAAATGATCAATGGCTACAAGTATGAATGCATCGGGAATTACACTCAAGTAACGATCCAATATATTTTATGATTTTACAAATATGAGCGAGTTTATGTTAATTATCCACGGATAATAATTCTTAATTAGCTTCTTCCGAAGACTAACAAGACTTCCTAATTGAATTATCCCTAAAAAAAATTAAGAGATTAAGCACACCCGGAATGGCTACAAGTAGTTCAATCCTATCCCTAGGTAGAATCTATAAAATGAGGTTTAACGCCTCAAGTTCTTGTTAATTAATCTTTCCCAACCCCAAATTATCTTTTTCAAAATTAATTTGGAGTTAATGGGGCGAGTCCTAGGGTTAGCTAATACCTTTGGAAACATTAAAGAACAAGAATAATTAAAATAACAATAACTCACTTCATAAAAGGGTAAAAATCATTCAATACATAAGCACAACAAGGTATTTAATCCATACTTTAAATATGAATATTCCCATAAACAAGATTTAAGTGTTGGAAATAAATACTACACACTTAAATATTTAATACAAAGCAAGGAAATGAAGAAATAAACATAAATGGGTAAGAAATCCGTAACCACAAGCTTGAAATCTTCAAAACCCAAGTGTGTTTGCAAAACCCTAGCTTCAATACTTGTTCTTCTCTAGTCTATGGAACTAAGAAATAAGCCAAAGATCTCGAAAATATCTGCTTGGTCGTGTATAAAAATGGTTTGGGGATTACAAACGTGAAATTTCATTTTTGCCCAGAACTGCCCAGAAAATACACTATGCGTTCGCAACTGGATATATGCGATCGCAGAGAATGACTTTCCTAAGGTATGCGATCGCATAGTCTGCCTTGCGTTCGCATAGGCATGTTGACCAGCTGTTGACTGGACTTTCTTCTTTGCGTTCGCACCTGTTCAACCGCGTTCGCATAGCTTTGTTATCACTAACTTGTGCGATCGCGCACAAATTCTTGCGATCGCATAGTATAATCACTGGCAGCTGTCCATTTTTCCATTTTCAGCACTTTTTGACTTGTTTTCTTCTATACCTTCTCCAAATCATATGATACCTGAAATATGCCAATAAACCTCAGAAAATGCCTTAACTTCTCATCAACATCATACCAAAGCCTAAGTATTAAGAAGAAATAAGTTGGTAAAATACCAACTTATCACACCCCGAAAGTTATGATTGGATCTTCATAATAGGAAGACTCCTCTTACAAAGCCAATTGAATAGACACGTACCTTGGAGTTGAATCCATTGCCACCCCACCTTCTGTATGAATTTCATGGCCCTTGATCTACTTTACCGGTTATTCTTTCTTCTTGTTTGACTAACGTGCATATAGATTCCACATTGGCGGTCTTACAAAGGAGGAAGCATGCTATTAGGTGGACTTTGGCAGACATTTATAAGCCCCGCATTTTGCATGCATGAGATCAAGTTGGAGGATGGTACCAAACCATTTATTGAACATCAAAAAAGACTCAATGAGGCTATGTAAGTGTTTAACCCAAAAAATAGTTTTCAAGGTCAAAGCAATAATTTTATATGACGGGCCACAAGCAACCGATTCAATCCAAAAGATATAAAATTTCGTTAATACAACGTGATAAAGAAGTGAGAAATAAATTCAATGACAGATAATATAATAAAAATAAAGCAGAGAAGAAAGAATTCTTATTGAATGATCTTTGATAGGATAATGAGCCGAACAGAGCTTGAAGAGCCGAACTATGGCTAACTTGAGAGCAATATGCTATCACTTACAATGTGTAGAATTGTAGAGAAGAAAATTAGATTCCCCTCATGGTGGTAAAAATATGTCTATTTATAGGACTAAATCTAAGTAACCATTCTCCTTGAATTATGTGTCCATTATGAGCATTTACTCAATTCATCCATTACTTTTGGAAGACTTGTAACAGCTGTGTAAATGCTAGAATTTCGTAACTGATGAGTTAATTTCGTAACTGATGAGTTAATTCCAAAACTGATGAGTTAATTCCTTAACTGATGAGTCAATCCCGTGCCTGATGAGTCAATCCCGTGCCTGTTGAGTCAATCCCGTGCCTGTTGAGTCAATCCCGTGCCTGTTGAGTCAATCCCGTGCCTGTTGAGTCAATCTCGTGCCTGTTGAGTCAATCTCGTGCCTGTTGAGTCAATCTCGTGCCTGTTGAGTCAATCTTGTAATTGATTGCCTTGTTCTGACCGTTACAATCATTTATTGCATTTATTAATAATTGATTTGTAACTGATGGTGTAATGATGGTAAATCCCATATAATCCGGGATTAATTTATTCCTTCCTCATTGGTAATTATGAGATATTCTCCCGCACCTGATCGGGGCTATTTCATGATGATCAGTTCCGAGGCTAACATGCACGGTATGTTCGGTCCCGGGGGTGTTTCACATATCGTCTTTACATGTCATTCTTCACTTTTCTCAAACTTTGCTGACACGTGTCGCCATTTAATAGACCCATATGGCGAGTCTAATTTTCACCAATACAGTAAGATGTAGTCAAAAAGGAGATTATCAAATGGTTGAACGTCGGAGTTGTCTACCCTATTTCCGATAGTTCATGGAATTCTCTGATTCAATGTATCCAAAAGAAAGGGGCATGATGGTTGTTACAAATGATAAGAATGAATTGATACCTACAAGAATGGTCGCCGGTTAGAGGGTTTGTATGAATTATCAAAAGCTCAACAAAGTCACAAGGAAGGACCATTTTCCTCTCCCTTTCATGGATCAAATGCTTGATAGATTGGCCGACCGGGCTTTCTATTGCATTATAGATGATTATTCAGGTTACAACCAAGTTCTTATTGCACTAGAATACCAAGAAAATATCATGTTTACATGCCCATATGGTACCTTTGCTTTCAAGCAGATGCCTTTCAATTGTGCAATGCGCCGACAACTTTTCAACGGTGTATGATGGCTATTTTCATTTGAGCTCTTTATGGATTACTTTTCGGTTGTTGGAGATTCATTTCATGATTGTCTTGCTAAGTTGGAAAAGGTGTTGGCTATATGTGAGGAAACAAATTTGGTACTCAATTGGGAGAAATATCATTTCATAGTTAAGGAAGGAATTGTCTTTGGACATAAAGTTTCAAAGAATGGTACTGAAGTGGATAAGGCAAATATTGAAGTAATTTCCAAGCTTCCACCTCCTACTTCGGTAAAGGGAGTGCGGAGTTTCTTGGGCCATGCGGGATTATATCGGAGATTTATCAAAGACTTTTCTAAAGTGGTGAACCCTTTGTGTAAACTCCTCGAGAAGGATGCCAAGTTCCATTTCAATAATGATTGTGTGAGATCTTTTGAACAATTGAAGCTCAAGTTGATAACAAATCCTATCATTATACCTCCAAATTGGAGTACTATTTGCTCATGTGCGATACAAGTAATGTAGCAGTTGGGGCCATTTTGGGGAAACTTATCAACAAAAAAATTCACCCAATCTACTATGCTAATAAGATCATGAATAGTTCCCAAGTCAGCTATACCGTTACAAAGAAGGAGCTACTTGCCATTGTATTTCCATTGACATATTCCACCCGTACTTGATGGGTGCCAAAGTTATTGTTTACACGGATCATGCAGCATTCTACTATCTTATGAGAAAAAAAGAATCGAAAGCTCGATTTATGAGATGAGTACTTTTTTTGCAAGAGTTCGATATTGACATCCAAGACAAGAAGGGAATTGAAAATCAAGTGGCAGGCTACTGGTCTCGTTTGGAGGAAGAGGGGAGGCCACATGATGGCATTGAGATCAATTACTCTAATTCCCGATGAGTAACTCTTGGCACTTTCAATGAAAGAGGTACCATGGTTCGCGGATTTGGCAAATTTCCTTGTAAGCAATATCATTCCGGAAAAGTTCACTTCAAACTAAAGAAAAAAGATCAAGAGGGATTGCAAATACTACTATTGGGATAAACCATACCTTTTTCTGGATTTGCACAATGGGGTGATTAGGATGTGTGCCAAATGAGAAACAAAGTGATATTCTTGGGGCTTGCCATTCTTCACCTTATGGTGGTCATCATAGGGGACCAAGAACGGCGGCTAAAGTCTTAAGTTATGGTTTCTATTGGCCTACTCTTTGCAACGACGCAAACGATTTGGTAAGAAGATGTGATGAATTTCAACAAGCCAGTGGAATTTCAAAGAAACATGAGATGCTCCTTACAACCATCTTGGAGATTGAAATCTTCAATATTTGGTGTATTGACTTCATGGTCGCTTTTGTGAGTTCTTGTGGTAACACCAACATTTTGGTCGTGGTTGATTATGTGTCTAAATGGGCTGAAGCCATTGCTTTACCCAATAATAAGACTAGAAGTGTGGTGACATTCTTGAAGAGGAACATTGTCACAAGGTTTAGGACTACACGGGTAATTATAAGTGATGGAGAATCACACTTTTGCAACAAGTCTTTTGACACTTTTCTCGGAAAATATGGTGTCACCCATAAAGTGACAAGCCCCTATCATCCACAAGCAAGTGGTCAAGTAAAAATTTCCAACCGAGAGATAAAGAGTATCTTGTCAAAGATGGTGAATGCAAATCGGCCGGATTGGTCTAAGAAGCTTGATGATGCTCTACGGGCATACAGAACGGCTTACAAAACACTATAGGAATGTCTCAATATCGATTGGTGTTCGAAAAAGCTTATCATATCCCGGTGGAATTAGAGGACAAGGCAATGTGGGCCTTGAAGAAACTAAATCTTGATTGAGATGTAGCTGCTAACTTGTGGGTTGCACATTTGAATAAATTGGATGAATTTCGGTACCATGCATATGAGAGTTCTTCCTTGTGAAGTACCTTCATAATAAGTATATTTGGAAAAAGGAGTTCAAGGCCAGTGATTTGTGTTGTTGTTCAACTCAAGAATGAGAATGTTTCCCTAGAAGCTTAAATCAAAGTGGAGTGGTCCATTTGAAATTGTTAGTGTCTCTCTTTGGTGCTTTAGACTTTAAGAATAAGAACAATGAGATATTTCGAGTCAATGGTCACCGAGTGAATCATTACTAGGGCAAAGTTGGTGAAAGTCGCGCGGTGGCGGTTCTTTACTTCAATTGAGGATGCTATGACATTACGTCGTGCCACGACGTTAAGTAAGGTACTTCTTTGGAGGCAACCCAAGCTCTTTTCCTTTTTCTCTTTTAGTTTAGATGTTGTTTATTATTTTTAACCAGATATGAAGTGTGTTGCACTAATCAGTGTTAGGTGTTAAGAGATGGACAAAGACATGGCATTGCATGGAATTCTGGGGACCGCACTTTTATTTGTGTGGCCACAAAAGATGGACTGCGGGCAACAAAAGTTTAACTGCGATCGCAGATTCTAACTATGGACCGCAAATGCAGTGGCATCCCAAGTGCTAAAATGAGAAGCCTCAGAACTTTTCTCGTAACAGTGCGAAGCCAATTTTGCGGCCTATGACATAATTTTGCAGCCGTAGGAGAGCACCTTCAGAGAGGTCACTAAAAATAGTTTGACAGAAGTGCGGCGGCACTTAAGAAAGTGCGGACCGCACAACTGCAGGCTCTCCACCGGCCATGTAACAAAGTGTGGACCGCAGTTGAAATTTTGCGGTTGTACTCACCCTCTCTCTGATTCGACCCTGGAACAAGTATAAATGGAATAGTAGGTCATCGTTTTACACTTTTCACCATTTCACCTACCAACAGAGCTTTTACTGAGGACCCCTTTGCATGCACAGTTTCCCTCTTACAGCCACTCATATTCCAATCATCCTAATTGCACTAGCACATTCTGGTATGCAACACTTCGATCTTGATTACTTCTCTTCCATGCGGGGTAGCTTAAGAATGGGGTATTTGTAAAATCATGCTTAGAATGGGTTAGGATTGTTGCTATCCAACTGGGTAATAGACTAACAACGCTTCAAGGTCGAAAACCTCGCATAACCAAGTCCCGAGGTGGTACCCGACCTCGAGGACCTCCATCAAAAAGAAGTTAGGCTCCAAGAAGCCATTGGCATCGTTGCAAGTCCCGAGGTGGTACCCGACCTCGAGGACCTCTATAAAAAGGAGATTGGCTCCAGAAAGCCATCAATGTCATTACAAGTCCCGAGATGGTACTCGATCTCGAGGGCTTCTGTCAAGAAGAAAATAGACGCTTAAACCCTACTCATATGGGTTTGGTCTTGGGGTACCATCTAGATTTGGGTAAACCCTCATCCGGGATCTATCTACAACACCTTAAGGCTATCTGCACTAAGTTCGAAACAAGTTCCCAGGTGGCCCGGGTTTGAACAAACCCCCACTCGGGGACTGCTCTCGAAAGCCTAAAGGCAGTCTCTATTTTCGGACCTCCGAGCAAAATCCCCCCTCGAAGATTACCGTCGGGTCCAAAGGCCAAGCCTCAGTCTAAGGATACGAAGCCCTACTCTCATTCAACTCAAAGTCAGGGTCCTGGCGACCCGAGTTTATCAGTCCAATCCGAGCTCGGCCCAAGGAACGACAAAGGGTTCTACGGGGAGCCACGTTAAGCAATCAAAGGTCATAAGAAATGCTTGCACCCGGGCTCGATATTTGCACCAATCGGCGGGGTCAAGCACTCAGATTCTTCACAAGCATAGATAAGGGGAAATATAGCATACAACAGAGACGAATTGGAGAAACATCTCTTCCATTAATAGACACAGTTACAAAGCCCACGAGGGGTCCTTACACATAATTACAAAAGATCATGTGGATGACATGTTGTGGCTCATTCGTTTCGTTCTTCTTAGCCGCTCTCTTTCTCAGAACTGATTTTTGGCCCGGTTGCTTAGGAACTCTCGGAGGTGACCTTTATTGAGTCGTCTGGCTACTTCTTCTTGGAGCTGGTGGCAATCCTCGATCCTGTCATCGTGCGTGTTGTGAAATTCACACACTAAGTTATGATTCCTTTGCGAAGGATCTGATTGTACAGGCCTGGGCCACCTGGGGTCTCTGATTTTACTGATGGAGAACATGATGTCTAATACGTCGACGTTGAAGTTGTATTCTGACAAGCGAGGTGCCTCCGTTGGCCCTGTGTGCCTATCAAAACCGGCTCTGTTGGCGAGTCCCCGAGGATTCTGTCCTCGATCCATCCTCCGGTCATTGCGGGGTATGTTGCGCCTGGGGGCGTTTCTCTTGTCTTCGATGTATGGCTGGTACGTTTCTTTATTTGGTTTTGGCTCCTTTGCTAGAAGCCTGCTTGGGTACACCGAGCCCGAGGGGGGCCCTAGTTGGTCGTCCTCGACCCTGATTTTTGATTGGTATCGGTTGTGAACGTTCGGCCAGGTCACGGTGGGATATTTAACCAGATTCTATTTCAACTGCTTCGAAGCCATCGCGCTTCGCTCATTCAGACCTTGAGTGAAGGCCTGCACTGCCCAATCGTCGGAGACTGGTGGTAGTTCCATTCGTTCCATTTGAAAGCGAGATACGAACTCTCGCAACATCTCATTCTCCCTTTGCTTAATTTTGAGGACGTCGGATTTCCTTGTTGCTACTTTGATGGCACCGGCATGTGCCTTAATGAAAGAATCTGCCATCATGGCAAATGAATCTATTTAGTTTGGTGCCAGGTTGTGATACCACATCATTGCCCCTTTAGAAAGCGTTTCCCCGAACTTCTTCAGCAAGACGGACTCGATCTCATCGTCCCTCAGGTCGTTGCCTTTTACCGCACAGGTGTAAGAAGTAACGTGCTCATTGGGGTCCGAGGTTCTGTTGTACTTTGAGAGGTCTTGCATTCTAAACTTCTTCGGAATGGGTTTCGGAGCCGCTTCTTGCGGGAACGGCTTTTACAAGAACTTCTTTGAATCCACACTTTTCAGGATTGGGGGTGCTCCCGGAATCTGGCCGACCCTGGAATTGTAGGTCTCGACCTTTTTATCGTTGGCCTCTATCTTTTTCTCGCCCGATTCAATCCTCCTCGTGAGGTCCTCGAGCATCTTTACGATGGCGGGGTTGGCTGCCGACCCGTTGTTGCTTGATCTTTCTAGTAGCTGCTCGGCTGGGGGAGCCGTCCCCGGTGCTATCGTGCTAGGAGTTTTCTGGTGACTTTGTAGCTGAGCAATAGCCAGCTGTTGCGCCTGCAACATTTTAAAAATAACATGAAGTCTAACTTCCCATTCTTCCCGAGCTGGGTTTTCTGGGCTTCTTGTTGGTCGCTGGTGTATGCTCCTGTTGGTGTAGGAGCTTATTTCGATGTGCTGAGCGTCGCGTGAAACCACGTCGAAGAGAATTGGTTCTGGTGCGTTCTCAGGGCTTCGTGGTGGTACACCAACACCTGGGACGTCAACACCATTTTCTCCATGGTCTTCGAGGTTGATGTTTTCACGTGCGTTTACTGAGTTAGACATTTTGACCTGAAATCAAAGATCTTGGACAAGAAAAAGTGTGAAAGATAACTTGCGTTACGTGGTTAAACCAGCAAGAAAATAATCACTATTATTATTATCCCCACGGTGGGCGCCAAACTGTTTACCGTAAAAATGGTAATAACAATTAAATTTGATTATGGGATTCTAAAAATACGTGATCTATTTTTATGCTAGTTGTTAAGCAGTTGATACTATGTGAAACACTTAAAAGCGAGATAAGAGCTCAAAAACCAGAGATTAACCAAACTGAATCACTGTCAATCGGGGCCTCGAGATTACTTGTTTGGGGCTTCGAGGTTGAATCTGAGGCTCGTCTGGGAGCTAACGGGGATAATCGATGGGTGACTAACAGTTAGAATGAAATCAATGACAGCTCTTTATGGCCAATAATAAGCAATAAATGATGAACATTACATAGAACACAATAAATGTAAGCAACAAATGAACTGATGGACTCAAGAGAATATGTTAGAGAGCAGAGGGAATGTTCTTGTGTATTTTAGTATGGAGCAACAGATCTTTACAAAATGACAAGGATCCCCTTTATATATGAAGAAGGATCACAACATAATACAAGATGCATTAATTACAAAGATATGGGGCAGGTATAGCCACCTAATGCCCTGATACGGGTCAGGGCTAGATCTCTAGGCTGTGTTAGCCTTAGTCGTGCGCCTAGGGAACTTTCCATTTTTTTATCATTGCTGTCGACTTGCACCGTCACGAGGTTAAGCGTCGATGGCCCTTCAGGGTGAATCTCGACCATAGTCCCGAACTTTAGTGAACTTTCCTTGCGAGGCGTTATAATGGCCGAAAATCGGACCCTTCGATTTTACCATATACAGAGACGCACTTCCTAAATTGAGATTTTACCCCTAGGAGACGCACTTCCTAGTTTTGGTTCATTCAAGTTTCACCCCTAGGAGACGCACTTCCTAGTTGTAGTCATTCAAGTTTTTCCCCTAGGAGACGCACTTCCTAGTTTGGTTCATTCAAGTTTCATCCCTAGGAGACGCACTTCCTAGTTCGAGTCATTCAAGTTTTATCCTTAGGAGACGCAATTCCTAGTTTTGGTTCATTCATGTTTCACCCATAGGAGACGCACTTCCTAGTTTGAGTCATTCAAGTTTTACCCCTAGGAGACACACTTCCTAGTTCGGTTCATTCAAGTTTCATCCCTAGGAAACGCACTTCCTAGTTTGAGTCATTCGAGTTTTATCCTTAGGAGACGCACTTCCTAGTTTGGTTCGTTCAAGTTTCATCCCTAGGAGATGCATTTCCTAGTTTGAGTTGTTTGATTTCATTCCTAGGAGACGCACATCCTAGTCGAGTATTTAGTTTTACTCTCATCATTGCATCAATAGCACTGGTGATTTACAGTTTTGCTAATAACTCACAAATCTTCGTAGTGCAGACTGGGGCAGAAAATTTTGTTTGTTTTGCTGTTTTGATCGCAGGCACCCACCTGGTGAACGAGGGAAGTCATTCAGAATTCAATTCAAGTTAGAAGTAGTAGAAGCTCGCCTCAAGAATGCGAGTCAACAGTCCAAGATGACCAAATGAAGAAGTCTCAACCCAGAAAAAAAAAGGAAAAAAGAAGTGAATCCAAAATGTAGAAGCAGAAGAAAGATGTGAATTTCTCAAGACATGGCTGAAGTCACGAGCACTGCATATCCGGTCTTGATCCGAGGAAGTCGTGGAAGAATGAATCAGTACCTGCAGCTAGCAAGCATTAAGGTTCAAATCAAAGTATGCATGAAGAACCATTCAAGATTCAAGATCAAGCTTCAGTGGACTTATAGATAGGAATCTTGTAACTCATAACTGATAAGCTTGCTTAGTTCTTTTAGATTTTGATTTTTTGTAATGGAAGGACCGCGGACCGGAACCTCGACGGCACCTCAATCGGCTCTCCACCTCGGTATACTCCGTCGCTCTCCTCATTTCTGAACTACAAGTGGACTGATTCCTTTATAGCCAAGGATATATAGGCAGCTCAGATACCAGGGCTCGGTCACATTCTCCTTTCTTTTAGTTTTTGGTCTCTCTAAATAAGGTTCGGGTCAAAAGACCTGTCTCGTCGTTCTTTGTTTGAAAACTCTTCGTGTTTCCAGTCAAAGAGGGCAACTGTAGACATGTAATTTTTGACCCTCCCCAAGATTTTACATATTTTAGCATTTAAATATTTAGTTTAGGCCTAATATCGCTATTTTAACTAGTTTTAACTTTTACTTTATTTTATCACAAAAAAATAAAAATTAGAAAAATATTTTCTTTTATTTAACTAATTGATATTTCATCTAGTTACTTTTAGTTTATCTAACTTACATAAAATTCGAAAATACAAAAATAGTTTCACTTTGTTTTCAAGAATATTGGTATTTTTGGTAGTAATATTATTTTAATTTTGCGATGATTTTAATCTAATCCCATTTTTTTTAGTATGATATTTGAAAAAATACCAAAAAAGTTTCATTTTAGGTTTATCTTTAATAGTTTATTTTAATTAATTAGGAGTGATTTTATATATTTATAGGTGCTTTATACTATTGTACAAGAAGAATTGGATTTGGGTCTATAGTTTATGAATTTTAATTTTTAGCTCAATTTTAATCCAATAATACATAGACCCAACCCAACGCCCAAAAGCCATCTAAGCCCAAATCTTCTTAGCCCAAAACCCTAGAACCCTAGAAAGATAACCCTTAACCTAGCCTTTCTGATCTCATTTTCTACACACCTTCACTAACCTAGACACACAAGACCTAACCCTAGAGAACCCTAAGCAGCCGTCATCCTCTCCAAGACCAAATTCGCCGCTTCATCTTCCCCACATCTCCAGACCCTGATCACCCACCCCCATCTCTCTCTCTCATAAAAGACCACAACCACCCACCCCTTTCATCTTCAGCCGCTGCTCGTCTTCCTCACACTCGTAGGAGCGGCGCTGCCCACCTCCAAACGACCACACCCCTCACCAGCCACACGACCACCCTCCAACAACCAGCCCCAAACCCCCTCGTCTCTTCACCCTACGACCCCATTCTCCAAACCGCCGCCCAATCGCCGAAAACCAGCAGCAACGACTGCCAATCTTCTAAGATCTAAAGAACACGTATACACATAGATAAAGCAGCAACAAGAGGTCGCTAAAATAGAGTGAGAGATAGACGGAGGAACGAACTCTCAGATCTGAGCAAAGGGGGGAAGCGAGGCAGTCCGATTAGAGTTCGACGAAGTTCTATTGAGGTCGCTGTTAGAAGTCTCCGATCGCGTTTCCGTTGCTGGATTTTCTTTATTAATCAAGTTTTAAAGGATTTTTGACAGTGAGGACAATTCTTATACATACTCTTTCTAATTTTACTGTCCTACGTGTTCATCCATGGCTTAGTTAAAATAAATTGATCTGGCCTTGTTTATCTCGCTATTTACCTCTCGTTTCTTCTAGTTTATCCCCTGATTTAATAACATGAATCTGAAATTACTTGTGTTGAATACGATATTTGTCGTTGAGTATTTTGACGCTTGAATCTTGTCATCTAGGTTGGAATAATTTGGTGATAATTCTTGTTTGTGGCTGATAACAAGTTGGAGTATGATAAAAATTAATGACATGTATAAATTAAGAATTGGGTCGTGGGTTTGGGGTAAAGACTTGGACCAATTAGTGTTAATTTGCTTATTTATTTAGGAGTTGAGTTTGGTTTAGATACATGAAATAAAAATTAACAAAAACTGAGCATGCTATGAATTTTCCTACTTAGTTTTCTTTTACTTTTTATTTTTACCTTTTCTTAATTACTCGCTAGTAGCATGTTTAGGCCGGCCACATTTGGGTAGGTAATCCTTAGGATTTTTGTTAATTTCGAGGCGAGAGGTCATTCCCTTAGTTAAATTTTATCCGGGGAATGCCCCGAAGGATTTGTATATTTTTATCCGGGGTATGCCCCGTAGTATCATGTATTTGGAGGCCATGACGAACTTCGTGGAAAAGTATACTATATATTAGTATTTACGATTTTACTTTTATTTTCTTATTTTATTTTGTTTTGGTTAGGTGGGGACGGCCTCGAGCCTCTAGTGTATTTATTTTTATTTTTCTGTGTTTTTACCTCAATTTGAATATCTTAAAAGCCAACTTGATCATGTACGCAACCGTACTAGTTACGGGACTCAGGGAATGCCTAACACCTTCCCCCTGAGTCAAATGAACCCCCTTACCCTGAATCTCTGGTGCAAACTAGTTTAAGAGTCAAATGTGTTCTGAAGAAAAATTGTTATTTTTTAAAAAAAACGGTTACCTGGCACACCGAAACCAATGTCAGGTGGCGACTCTGAAAAATCCTTTTGAACACAATTTTGTCACTTTCAATTTTGTAAACCCTTTTGAGCTTCAAAATCACTTTATTAATTTTAAGAGGGTTAAGTGAGGTTGGTAAAAAAGGGGTGTGACAGGAGGTCCGATCATGGATTGCCGAGATTCTTGCACCAGGTCCTACCCCTCATTGGATAGGTGTCGGGATGCTAATCTTCCGCAAGATCTTAATCTTCGAGGCAAATGGGTTGGCGGACATTTATGTGTACAAGACTTGACCCGTGCTTGCTTTAAAATAATATAACCTTGAGAGGGCAGTGCTTGTTGCTTTTATCATGGCTGGGTACCCAAATAATATGGGTGCCTTGATGTCGACCAACATTACTCTGGTAGCACAACAGGAAAACACCTCCTACTTGAACCCCAGAGCCATCACAAAGTACTTGACAAATGCAAAAGTGGAGTCTAGATCATTTGACACCAAGATTGTACCAACCGGCCCCTTTGATCTATACAAGTTGCAAGACCCCAAAAACCCCAAATCAAAAAGGAGGAGCCAGCCTCCCACTACTACCAGCCAGTCTGATGAGCCTGTAGTAGCAATTTCTAGTCCCTCTGATATCCCATCATCTTCACCTGAGTCCTCTACTCATGCTAGGGACACTACTTATAAGCCACCATCAGCCCCTGCTCCACTATCTACACTAGCTCTAAGGCACGTGCCTCTGCCTACTAGCCCATTAGCTGCCTTGCGGGTTTCTTAAACATTGGTGAGTTTTAACAACTGGATGTAGACAGCTACATCAAAGCTGTCAAAGCTATCTAGTACAGTTTCTAGGCAACCCTCTGCACAGCCAAACACTTTTAACAATTCTAGGAAGCTTACTCAGATCTTGGATAACCAGAAGGTGATCATGGACACATTGGTTCAACATGGCGCGGTGATCGAGAGGTTGACCAAGCAGGTGAAGAAGATGAGAAAGACTCAGGCCAGGAAGAAGTTAGTTGAGTCACTGCGGACTGAAGTGAAACATATAGCTGTGGTAGGCAACTTTTCCATTAACATGTTGAGTGATACCGCGCAGCCACACCTAGCCTCAGACTTCTCAAGATGCCCCTACCACTCACATTGAGGAGCCCTGCCTTACATCCAGCACTGCTGTTGTGGTGCGTGACATGTTCACACTCAGGCAGCTCTCATGGATGATGATATTATCCATTTAGCTGAGTCGGCTCGGACTGACCCACCTGGTGATAACCAGATGTCTAAGGATGTTTTTTTGTGCCTCTCTACTATTTGATTTTGTTTTGTTAAGCAATGGGGACAATACTTACTTTTATTTGGAGGGGTGGAGAATTTGATTTGATTGGATGAATTTGATGACATTGGGATGTAATAATTGGATGATTAATTTTGTTTGTTTTAAGTAGTTTGATATATTTAGTAGTAATCAATAGTTTTGTTTTGGTAGTTTAAATAACTATGCTTTTGTTTACTATTGTTGTTAATAAGCTTTTGATTTTTTTAATGTCATGGTTCTTTCCAAAGGTGGTCCTGTGTGTGAACCGGTGACTTTTTTCGAGGATGGATAGTGTGACAACTTTCTTAAGGAAATTAGTCTGTTGCAGGTTATTTATAATGTGACAACTTTCTAAAAATCATAATGAATAAAATTCCTAAGCAAGTTTTCTATGAAAACAGGTTATTTATGTTTCATGTGGTATCAACATACTTAATTGCATGCTTATGGTTTTAGACAAGGTTGTTGTGAATCGTTTTTGAGAAAGTAGCTCTAGTAAAGGGACTTTGAGGTTCTTGAGTTGTCTTTGATAATCATTAGGTGGTTGATTAGACCATAGAGATCTTTGAATCGATTGTAGTTATTGTGGGTTTTAGACTTTATCTTCTTTTACGATCTATTTGCATGAGAGGTGAGGTAAAATTTTGTTGCTAGTCCAAATGCTTGAGTGAATAGTCTAGAACATGACCCAAATATGCTTTAAGACAAAATTATGAGTTTGCGTGGTTTGAAAGATGATTGTAGTCTTTCCTTGGATCGTTTGAGCTTTCAATTGTCACCCTATGATCATTATCCCTAGCTAACTCCTTTTGAGCCTTTAGCCTTTCTCTTTTGGTAACGTTGCTACAAGCCTTTCACCTTTTGATCATGATCTCCTCTCGGCACCCAAACCTTCCTAAGCACTCATATGTAGTACGTGGCTCAAAGCCTAAGTTTGGAGGAAGATTTGAGAAATCTAAAAGAGGTACCAAGACATTAAAAAATGATCGTCATGAAAGAGAAAGAAAGAAAAGCAAGTAGTGTGAACCAAAAAGGAGCCCAAATAGGGGCAAAATGAGAGATTGATGAAATGGAGTGAGCCAAGTATCTCTACTATAAAAATCAAGAAAGAAAATGAATGAAATTGTCAACAAAGAGTGATGACAAGTCTCTCTCGCCTCCAAGAAGGAGAAATACCTCCAAGGGTTTTATCTATGATGTTATAGGAAAAATGTGAGCCAAGAAATGACAGTGCTCAAGCAATGGTGTAACCACGTGTATCCCATATAGTATCCTACCCCGAATGTCACGACCCAAAATCCACTAGAGGTCGTGATGGCGCCTAACATCGCCATCAGGCAAGCCAACGACGAATGTTTAACTTAAATACTCATTTTAGTATTTTGAAATTGTAATTTTCATCACATACATAGTAAGAAATAGAATTTACAGGGTTACTGATAATGTTGTCACAACTGCAATAAAGGACAACCCATAAGTACCCCTAAAACCCGGTGTCACAAGTGTATGAGCATTAACTAGGAAATAAAATAAAATACAACATCTGTCTGAGATACAAATTAGACAGAAGAATACAAATAACTCCGATGGAGACTCTGCAGGCTGCGGATCATAACATGAAATGCAGCTCACGTTAAGTCCCCGCAATAGCTGCGCCTCTGCGCCCAAAAGATCACCAGACATATATTTACTTGCACAAAAATGTGTAGCAAGTGTAGCATGAGTAACTAAATCAACGCGTATCTAGTAAGTATCTAGCCTAACCCCAGAGAAGTAGTGACGAGGGGTCGACATCGACACTTACTAGTGGTCCAATAAGACAGATACAGTAAGAAGTAAACAGATACGGGGCAGAGTAAATAAACGAATTAAACAAGTATAAATATGTGTTACAATCCTTCTCTCAACAATAACCTCAACTCTCGATTAGCAGTCACCTCCTTCACCGGAACCACCAGAGTATATATACATATAATGGACCTCACCAGGTGGGTTGTCATAATTCAAATCAAGAAAACTCCCAGATACACTGGCTTTTTGACAAATAATACGCACTATTCCATAGAAGTATTTTACAGAAATGCCTAGGCGTACGACCCGATCCCATCATAATCTGGTATATAACCATAGATACATCTATTACATATTGGCGAGGCGAACGGCCCACTCCCATGAGAGTGTGGTACATAAGCCTGCCGAGGCGAACGACCCGATCCCATAAGGTGTGCGCACTGTCGTGGGTCGAACGGCCCGATCCCATAAGGTGTGCGCACTGCCGAGGGTCGAACGGCACGAACTGTAGATGTATCTATCATGCCGAGGCGAATGACCCGATCCCATTAGAATAAGAAGCTTTGATGTTTCCTTGACCCCACTAACGAAGGGACGTGTGAGTTATAAGAAATGTTAGGGAAACCTTTCGATGAGAACGCATAACGCGGGAGAAATTCGTAAAAGGAGTACAATTATTTCGTGGCAAATCATGAAGTTCGTCCGATCTCTACAATAGTGAGTCTACCACCCTACATAAGTCTAGTCTCAAGTCGAAATGTGAAATAAAAGAATTAAGCAATCAAAGATAATCCCTATAGTACAAGTATAGCATGGTGTGAACCAAAGTCTAACCGGACAATAACATGAATCTAACTACGTACGGACTCTCGTCACCTTGAGCGTACGTAGCCCTCATAACAAGTTACACATATTAAATATATCATCTAGGGGTAGTTTCCCCTTCACAGAGTTAGACAGGAGACTTGCCTCGCTCCGAAGTTCCATAACCGGCTCTAAAGCCCCTATAACAACTCATACCGATGCTCGTTGCTTGAAAACTGGTCAAATACTCTAATACTCATAAAAAATCAATTTAGACAAATTCCCAACTTCTCTTGAAAAGTCGATAAAGCAACCCTCGGGCCCACGTGCCCAGATTTTTCGAAGATAGACATTACCGATAACATTACTAACTCAAATATATGATTTATTCCTAATTCCATGTCCAACTTCGTGGTAAAAATCCAAGAATACCAATTTCTAGGTTTTTCTTCAAAATCCCAATTTTCTACTAATTTTCATGTCTAAATCCATACATATACCATGTATTTAACTTGAAATAGGTGGGAATCACTTACCTTGTGATTGCTGCTGGAAATGGTGCTCCAAAATCGGCTCCCATGGAGGAAATAAAATGAAAATGGCCAAATTCCCGTTTTAAAACTTCACTGCCCAGGTCCGCCGTTCTTCGTGATCGCGGAAAGACCATCGCGATCGCGAAGGCCAAAAAAACACTGCCTCCAATTTCCTCTTCACGTTCGCGTCAGCTTGCCCGCATTCGCGAACCCTTGTGACCACCACCCTTCGCATTCGCGGTCAACTAGCCGCGTTCGCGAAGGACAAATTGCTCCAGGCCCCGCTCCCTCTTCCTTCTACACGTTCGCGGCAGCCCTCTCGCGTTCGCGTAGGCTGTTCCAGACCCTCTTACGCATTCACGGCCCCTGTGCCACGTTCACGATGAACAAACATCAGCAGCCAAAAAATCCTTCTTAGCGAACGCGAGACTCCCTTCGCGTTCGCGAAGGACAAAACCAGAACCAGCAACAGCAGTTCCAAAACAGCTCAACTTGATCTAAAACTACCCCGAAACACACTCGAGGCTCCCCGGGACCCCGTTCAATCACACAACCCTATCCCAAAACATGACGCGAACTTGCTCGAGGCCTCAAACCACACAAAACAACATCGAAATCATGAATCGCACCCCAATTCAAGCTTAATGAATTTTAAAACTTCAAACTTCTACATCCGATGCCGAAACCCATCAAATCACGTCCGATTGACCTTAAATTTTGCACACAAGTCACATTCGACATTACGGACCTACTCTATCTTCTGGAATCGGAATCCGACCCCGATATCAAAAAGTCCACTCCCGGTCAAACTTCCCCAAAACCTTTGAACTCCAACTTTCGCCAAATGACCCCAAAATGACCTAAGGACCTCCAAATCCACATCCGGGTTCGCTCTTAAGACCAGAATCACCATACGGAGCTATTCCCAGGCTCGGAATTCCAAGCAAACACCGATAGCATTAAAATACACTTCAACCCAAATTTATGAAATCCCTCCAAAATGTCACAATAGGCATCGAAATGCTCCTGGGTCATCCAAAACCCGATCCGGACATACGCCCAAGTCCAAAATCATCATACGAACCGGTTGGAACCTTCAAATTTCGGTGTCGAGGTCGTTTACTCAAAAGTCAAACCTTAGTCAATCCCTCCAACTTAAAGCAAAATTGAATTTCTACCCAAATAAACTCCGAACTTCCCGAAATTTAATTTCGACTACACGTACAAGTCATAATATCTGAAGTGAAGCTACTCACGGCCTCAAATCGCTGAACGACGCGCTAGAGCACAAAATGACCGGTCAGGTCATTACATTCTCTCCCACTTAAACATACGTTCGTCCTCAAACGTGCTAAGAACTGCTCTGGAGTTGTCCAAAATCACTGTTTAACACCTCGTGCACCTACCCGTGCCCCCAAAACCCAGTTGAGCACATTAGCCCGAGCCAGAATGAAGATCCTTTCTGCTTCCTTAGCTAGCATGTTTTAGAACCAAATTCCAACATCCGAAATTCTCCACGATACTAGATTCTAACACACGAACACCGTATCAATCACCATACATTGAACCCACGTGACCATGCTCCTCTGCTGAAATCATACCATGCACTACCTAACCCATTTGCCCAAGACAATCTCCCCCAAGCACAACAATTGAGATTTCCACTGACCCGAAGCTCGTAGTATACCTCATAGCATATATAAGCCCTGTCCCAACTCTCACAATACTGCCACGATAGAGAAGATGTGTAGAAACTCATAACCACCTACCAAATCACAAGTTAGGAAGTCTCCTCCTGACAAGAACCATTACCTCTTTTTGACCTGAATAACGATATTTTCTCTTTAATATGCCTTATATAAATTCGATCGCACTGATCACATGTCCAATAATCTCGTCTCACCCAGTACAAGCTGCTCTGGAAATAAGCCACCTCAGACACTGCGAAAATTCTCATATGACGCCACAATGTGCCGACAAGATACAAACTCGAATGTGATACATAAGGAAAATGAGCTATAGAAGGAACTACTCAACCCACGTAACTAATTAAACAACTGAAAAGATGTTATGAACCTTCCACAAAAAATGAGAAGCAAAACACACAAGAATAGATATGGGGGAACTATACTCAACATCACACTATTGCGGTGTGCAACCCGATCCACATATGATACCTTTACGGCGTGCAACCCGATCCAACCATGATACCCATGGCGACGTCCCACCCAATCCAAACAATATACCCGTGGCGGTGTGCCACCCGATCCAAACATAATAATCCATAAGAAAATACCTACCGAGCCAGAATGCTCATACTTACGAAATGCCTGAATGCCGACCACAAGCATGCCAAGTGTATAATATCACCCCTGGGGAGACAGATAGAGCCATATGCTACAAAACTCAAGCACGACTAAGGTGCAATGAATGACCTGCATCTCGAGAGACATCCTGCTCTCACAACACCACAAACTACATGGGGTCTCAATACGAGTGCAAATAATCATACCGTCTCACAACCCAAATGGCACAATAGAGATTACACGGAATAGCTGATGACAAACTAACATCCAAGGCCCGAAGACTCCTCCGTAAACAACACTATGCTGAAATGAACACATTCGACCTGATATAGAGCACACACTCACATTTGGATCCATCCACGGACCTCAAGCCGATTCTGATCGTACCGGACTGGGCTAATAACCATTCAAGGATCCACAATAACCTTTTTCCCATGACACACAAGAACAACTGTCAAATTCGGAACAAACTTCCACAATTCACAACCAAATGAATAGGGCGCCTTCCAGGCCTAAACTCTCACATTAGCAATAGTACCATAATCTCCATGTTTGGTTTCAATCTTTAATCAATTAAGTGACTACATGTCACACTTATACAATCATCCTGTGGGGTACGCCCCACGACCTCCTGCACCAGGTAGCAAAGACTGCACATCCATGCCACCGGCCATACAATGCTGTAAAGTGAATCGAGAATTCGCAAATCAGTATACAAAGCCTCTTACACAGGACACCGATTTCAGGTGACGTTAAAGACAATACCAGCTTACTCTAAACATCTGAATTCTTTCCTGCTCATCCGAGCTCATGACATTCTTGTCAACACCGAACCGGAACTTTGATCCTTAACTTCCAATTCCCATGCCGCTCACTACACCTAACATGCCACTCTGCGAGAGTACAAGAATTTCATCATAATTCCTGAACCACTAATAGAATAAACACTTCATCACCTAGAAACCTTTCACTTAGCTCATTTCTGGAAAACCATTGCAACACGCAATCGAATTCCCATAACCCCAGAAAATACAATCCTCAAGTTGTGGTCTAAACCACCATAACTCTTCCAAGATCCATCTACACATAATAGGACATAATACTCGAATGCCTCCAAATAAAATCAGTTACGGCGGCCATCAAGCCTCGCACGTACCGCCACAATCACCTATAAAACTTAACATGCTGAAAGAATTGATCATTGCCACCATCATGCCGATTCAACCATTGGTAACCGATCCGACTTCTTCTAATTTACTCTGGACTTGCCTTAGAAATAATAATAACTCAATAAAAAATATAACAAACCCAATCTGCACTCATCCTGAGTGACCCTATTTCACGAGACCCCGTTGTCTCAAAACCCACGAACCATCTCATAACCTCCTTGTGCACACATTTGCATCTTCAACTGGTACACCCACTCTGAAAATTCCTCTATGAATCCAAAGTTATTTTCTCCTATTCCTCAAATGCTACAGAGCGCACCAATGATACCATAGAACACTCCAAGTCCTTTCATAATCCATCGCAAAAGCTCGATACTTGACTGTACCACAGACTCGAAATCCTTAAGCACCAGACTTCAATTTTGAACCCACTAGGACCGTTGTTGAGAGTCACCCACTCAGGCTTGGTACCGAATATAATTAACTCCAAGGCTTTGCTAGTACATGAATACCTTCTCAAAGAAGCAATCGGCTCCTTGTACACCACATCCACACGAAGGATAAACTCTGAGTCTTCCTAAAACTTGAACATGAACCGATAAGGCCAAATATAGCACGCATTCCTCAAAATCCTTTGCTCGAATTACCATTGATATATTCTTTCCTTGGTCGTAATAACCCACCAATACGCCGATAACCTGAAACCTCACAAGTAGACAACCACGCAATCCAACCGTAGACGGTGGGGCTCCCCCACTTAGCTTGAAACTGCAATTACATAACCCTGGAGCCCACCAAGATTCCTTCTTCCCCATTGACATCAACTAAAAGTCCAACAATACATTCTAAGCTCGAAGTCATGTTGTATCAAAATAAATTCCGTGGACCTAGTCACTGTCCACCATGAATTCCCAAATTGCTCTAAATTTTCCTCAAGGCGTGTAGCTATCCTACCACAGAACCCATATGCTACTCTGCCACTCTCCCACTTTGGTTAAACTCTCTCCTTTAAGCAACTTCTTGACCTGTGCTTTCCATACTTGATCTACTAGCAATTCAATCACCGCGAGACACCTTCCGCCATGCCCTTCCTCATCTTTTACTGCCAAATACTGCCTCAAAGCAAAATCCATCACTGTAGCACCTGATCTGATAAATTACTACCAACTCTAAGCCCCCTCAAAGATCATCTTTCCAGAGACAACAACATTAGAAATGCCGATTCGATTCTCAAGCCAACATATACCTGCCATATCTGACAACCGCTTCTTAGGCACTATTTCACAACATCCTGCCCGAAGGCAAACCAAAGGAAACCATGACACCGGCGAACCTTAACGTGTTGACAACCTCTTGCATGGCTTCAGTGAGTCTCCTTTGATGTTCTATAGATGGTTTGGCATCTTCCTCCATGTTAATCTTGTGCATGCAAAAAGCGGGGCTTATCCCCTGAATATCCGCCAATGTCCATCCAATAGCCTTCTTCCTCTTTTATAGCACCGCCAATGTAGAATCTACCTGAAACGTTAGTCAAACAAGAAGAAAGAATAACCGGTAAAGTATAAGAACTACCCTGAGTGCGAGGCCGGCTATACTCCTTGATATGGTAGCGTCATCTAGTTTTTCAAGAGTTTTACCCTCCACGTTAGAGCAGATGAGACCAGAGAAGGGACCACATTTCCCATGTTCACCAATAAGTCTCGGTCCATGGGGATCGCCATGGTCCACGTGGACCCCTCCAATCTCACCTCAAGATGGGTAAAGTGGTAAGCCGCTCCCTCATCATCCTCACCTCGTCTGCATCGATGTCGGAGCCCGTTTCATAACCATCCTCGGTGACACCATTACCTCTCCCATCGGCTGACGGAGCAGGAGCATCAGCCAGTCGCGAGAACGAGGGCTCATCTCGCCGTAAAGGATCCAAAACTCTCATAGATGGCCCCCCAGCTCCAGACTCAACATCGTGAAAGAAAATGCCCTCCACGGCCTCAGTTGATGGCGGGATCTCAGATGACAACTCGTCATCATCAAGCACTACGGCCACCGTTTCATGATCACCCCGTACCGAATCTATGGCTCAGACAGTCCCATCACCGACGTCCACCGATCTTCTTTTACGGGAAATCAAACCCTCATCGCTCGGCGATGATCCTCTTCTTCGTCTATTAAATGACGCAATGAGGAAGTCGGAAGTGCTACTGCAGATGTAGTCGACGACCGAGCAGACCTTGCCGTGGCAGAAGAAGGAATAGAAGCAAATCGGGTAGGCCTGGCCACAGTCACAACTGGAGCTGACTCCAAAGAAACAGTCTTCCTCTTACGAAATGCAGGGGGGAGCCCTCGGTCTTCTTGAAGGTCCTCGGTGTGAGAAAGGAAGATTAAAAGATTCACTACCTATACAATACTATAACGAGAAAGCGGCCACGCGCTAAAAACAGTATTAGGTAAAAACAAATGAACTTACCGATCGCAGAAGACGCAGGCCCAAATTTTTTAAGAAAGTCCAGCCATTCACGAAACCCCATTGTGCTCACATAGAACCGGGCTAACCCAGTCATAAATGTCCCCGACCAAAGGAGGCGGCACAGTCTTGGCTGCACGAAAAAGGAACGGAATGTCAAAACACAGTTAAAACTGGCAAAACAAACGCTTGAAAAGGAAAAAAGAAAGAGATACTTACGGGCATAATTCCAAGCCTTAGAGAACCCACTCGCGTTAGCCACCACGTCCTCGGTTTTGACAAAAAAATAGTTGAGCCAAAACTAATGATTTGCCTTATCGTCTATTTTCACCACCAAACATTTACTTTCTCGATGGCGAAGGTGCAACATCGCCCCCCTATGGAAACTAGGGGCGAAGAGATGTATTAGGTGGCGAAGTGACATCCCGACCCCAGCCAATTCCGCATATTTCGTGAGCATGCGGATAAGCTTGTAGATGTATGGAGAAAGTTGGGCCGGGCAAAAGCCATAATAGCTGCATAATTCCTCCGCTAATGGAAGTATAGGAAAGGAATAACCGATGTAGAAAGGGTACGCGCAGAAAGCGCAATACCCGGGATGGTGTATTTGTACCACATTGTGCTCTGCTGGGATTAGATCGATATGGGCATGAATTTTGAACTTTGCCCTAAATTCAGCGAGATCAACCCCCTTCATCGCTGATTTCCAAGATCTCAGGGTCGTCCTCATGAGCCTTCGAAAAGTCGGACCTAACCTTTTCACTACGAGGGATTATCTCCTCCACCGTAGGAAGATTATCGTCTTCAATAGCAACAGAAACACTATCATTATAATGAGGCATACGCACCGCCAAAGGGATAGGGTCAATTGCCATGCCAGAACCAGAGGATACGTTAACCATTTTTTTAGAGAGGATGTTGTAAGTGCATAAGGGTTGTGAGCAGTTGGTATCACCGGAACCAAGGAAAGCAGATACACAATAGTGAAGCAAAGAGAACAAGAACTCTATATGAAGAATGGAGAAGAAAATACATAGATTCGATATTGAGATCAGAAAACATAAACGAATGGTTTCATATCCCTATTTATAAGAGTACAAGCATCAGGATCGAGAAATCAAACCGTCATCACCCAGCGCAGGTATCGGAAGGGCAGAGGCACGGGAAACGACGCAAGGGGTCGAGAAAACACGTAATAAAGACGCATGATGCCATGACATCACTCTGAATCGATATGACCCCAAAGGTTGCGGCTCACGAATGGTCAGGTTGTCACCTCGTCTGAAACGCCACTACTCGACCTGCTCGTCCAAACTTCCCAACCACGACAAACAAGGTTTGCTCATCAAGGCGTCTAGGGTCGACCTTATTAAACGGAGAGACTAACTGTATAAACCAAAATCCGCCCTAAGGAAATTTAGCGTAAAACGTCATTAAGGTAAGGGTCAGTCGAGGTCGACCAAGAAGCAGTGAGATTCGCGGCCGGGTAGTCAATAACAACCGAGGTCGAGCACCAAAGACAGAATAATAACGACTAGTTTTTGTAATAGGATATTAAAGAGAATATTCTACTGAATATTCTCGGCACTTGTACTATTATGGTTTGTTAAGGACATGTCTCATATAAATAGAAAATGAGACAGTGGTGTAAGAGAGGCAATATTCACTTGATAAGAACACTTTCTAAAAGAAGATTCTTTTTATCTAACAAAGATACAAACTTTACCTTTTCATCTAAATTCTTACACACATTATTCCATGCTCTTCCATCAGATTCGAGAATAGTTCAAACATTCTAGGATTTGTGTGTCATTCATCATTGTTAGGAGGAACAATCATCTATCTCATTCATTATTGGGTGAATCATTCTCCCTATTTACATAAATGTCACTTATTGTTATTTATCGTTAGTTATTCCACCATTATTGCCCACATCTTTGGGAATATTAAATGTGCATTACTTTCAATCTCCCACTGACTTTCTCGTGTGTTATCCATGCTGTCAAGTTCTATATCTAGAGATATTACCATTAACTAAGTTTAAGCCCTCATTATAAAAAATATAATATTTTAACCGAAAATTTATATTTTTTGGTCAAACAATAATAGTGTTGATGAAGTTAGCCCAAATCCACAATATGAGCGGTGTCCGTAGAGAATTTTCTACCGGATACGGACATTAGCCGGTCCGTCCTAAACGCAGACAATAACCGTACCGTCAATTTCTAGTCAACATGTCAAATAAACAAAAAAAGGAAAAAAGCTTCTTTCTAGTTAACGCAAAAAGCGGAAAAAGCCCTCTAAGTTTTCAAAATTTAAATTAACCCTCTCGGATAAGACACAGCTCGCTCTCTCTCTCTCTCTCTCTCCATTTTTTCAGACTCAAAAACCTCTATACATTTACTCAGGTGAAGTTAAAATTTGCACTATTTATGATTACTACTTTGTTTAATTTCTTTGAATGTATTCTTTATAAGTTAATTAGTTTCTTAAAGTCTTATTTCTTACTGAAATGTTGCAGTTCTTTAAAGTGTTGTTTAGATTAAGGGGTTTATTTTAGTGTTGGAATTGTGAAATGGTGTTATTTGTTGCCTGGACAGATAAATTAGGTTGTTTATTTAGTGTGAATATTGGGTTATTTTCTTGTGGAATTTTAGTTTTCTATTGCTGTAGAGATTTAGGGATTTAGGGTTTTTTCTTGATTTACTGAGGAGGTTGATGAAGTGAAAATGTGATTTTCTTTGGACATAGTTGTTACTTTCTCTGCTATTGAGAGTTCTGTTGATGTTGGGTTTTGAGAATAATTATCTTTTTTGAGTATTTTGAGTTGTTTAAAGAAAGAGGTTAATTTATTGTCAAAATAGTGAAATGGGTTGTGTTTTGTTGAATTGACAGAGAAATTGGGGTTTTTGCAGTGGAAGTTTTGGTTCTTTCTGCTCTAAAGATTTTGGAATTAGGGTTTTGGTTGATTGGTCAAAGAGGCAGAAATACCTCCTCTTTTGGAGTATTTTGAGTTGTTTGAGTATTTTGTGTTTTTTAAAGAAAGAGAAACTTATTCTCATCATAGTTAAATGAGTCGTGTTTTGTTGATTGACAGAGAAATTGTAAATATCTGATGGTGCAAAGTGGGGTTTTTGCAGATGAAATTTAATTCTCTTTGCTGTATTTGGAATTAGGGCCAAGGAGGAAGAAATGGTTGGTGAAGATGTAGGAAATAGTGGTGGTGATAGTGTTGTGCTGGATTTATTGGCTGAAAATGCTCTAACTGTAAGGAAATTGAAGGGCCACCCAGTTAATGTCGAGAATGCTGATATGAACCCTTCAGGGTCATCAGGTGATGTTTGCCGGACTTACAAGAGGCGGAAGCGTACCAAAGTAGTAGAAGAGGGCAAGGTTCCGGCTTGTCATAATACTTACAAGGTCTGGTTATCTTTTACATGAACTCTTTAGATGACTTTATATTTTCTATTTGTTACATTTCCTTATGCCACCTTTGCGATTTGTGGACCTCGATGTTCCTTTTTGAATGCCTCATGTGCGTCTTTTGGCTTGTTTTTCTTCTGATTCTTTAGAGTTTGCTTTCTTCTTGTTTCCAATTTGTCCTTTTGTATCAAACATCACTTTTTCTTCATGCTTTCTACAATCTCGACGCATAAAGATGTTGTGTATGAAATCATATGATAAAATTTTAGAATGGAGTAGTGTGAGCCACGCTGTCTGTCTAATAGAAATTTGTGTCGACACACACTTTATTTGAAAGAAATGTTATATGTAGTAGAAAATGCACGCTGATGTGCCAGTTGGGTTAGCAGTGATGTACAAAATGCATTTCTCTTGGGTAGCTGCAAGAGCTATTAGGTGTCTAGTGCTCCACCCTGGTTTCAAGTGATATGCTCCACCGAAGGATCAACTGCTCAGCATTGTCAAAGGCGAAAAGAATAGAAAAGGCCAAGGTCTATTGCCGTTTCAAGTGCAAAGCTCAATCGAAGCACGGTATTACTGCTGAGATGTGAATCAAGAAAAGATAAAAGAATATATGACACAAGAAAAAACACCTATATATACAACTATGATTATATTGATAGTGAAATTAATAAATTGTGATTTAAGTGGATTTATGAAGCAAAAACCATGTTAATCAAGTTGAAACACCATATCAAAGTTTGGTTCAGAGGCAAAGATGCAATTTCAAGTTTTCTTACTCCAAAATTCTGATTTCCCATTATAAAGTATTCACCTAGTGTTTTTTTTGACAATTATCTTTATATGTACTATTTAACCTCTTTCTTTTGAAGAGCGCTCATGAGCCTAGTGAATTATCCTGACTTTTCGAAAAAAAGCTATTGGTTTGGTGGTTTTTGCTTAGATGGCCTCAGTATTTTGCTGCCTGTACGCCTTGCTTCAAGGCTTAAATTGCGCCCTTGACAACTTTGCAGTTACTCTTAAGTGATGCACTTCCTATTAAGAAATCCTGTCCTTTAAGTACTTGGGTTCTCTTCTTGTTTATTCCTCTTTCCCGTTTTTCCTTTTCCTTTTGCACTATATTTTTCTTGTTCTTTGTTACTACAACTGGTTTGCTTGATCTTATGCAGTCAATGAATGAACCACTAGATACAGCTCTTAACAAAAGTTCCTGCACACAAGCTAGTGTAGCTCATTTGAGACCACATGGTCTTCTGAATGATTTCAGTTATCAGCCTGTTAGAAATTGGAAGGGTGCTGTTCTGAAGCAGATGTTTCAATCACTAGAGAGTGATGGTGGTTTAAAAGAGTGTATTCAAGAGGCACTTGCATCACATGCAGAAGCCGGTTGTGCTGTTGAAACTAAGGTATTGCTTTTGCACATAGCTGGATAACCTAATATGCAATAGCGAATCATTGTTTTCTTCGTTGTTAACTGTTCTTTGATAGCTAGTTGCTTGTTTCTTCAGGAATCTGGAAAGTGTTGTGATTATGGGAACAGACATTCTCTGCCATCAAATTTTGTATCTCAAAATGGAACAATGGTCCTGTCTAATGGATCAGTGGATGAGCCAAAAAGATACACAGTGACAGAGCTCTGTCAGCAGATGTTTCTTGATATTGTTAAATCAGAAAAATTTGCTCAACTATGTGATGTGCTTTTTAAAAATTTTGAAGGAATGAAGGTTGACAAATTTTTTGATGTCAGTCATATTCACTCAAGGATGAAAGATGGATCTTATGAGGGCTCATCCCTCCTTTTTCAATCAGATATTCAACAGGTACTACTTTGTATCTTCTATTTGCGCTTTGAATTCAGGAAAATAGTCATGCTTGGATTTAGCTAACAATCTAGCAAGAATGTATCAAGTTCCTGAAATATGATTTTCCTGTAATATACTTAATGCATCTTTCATCCTCTGCATAATTTCTTATTTTCTGCGTCTGATAAGATGAACACAGAGCCTGGTCTTAAGCTTTAAGATGCATTTATTCCGTATCTGCTTTAGCTTGTGCATCTGTTGAGTTTTATGAATCATGTTACATTATGAAAAGGAGCGAATTTGTTATGTTTTTACTTCTTGGTATGGTAGTTGGTTGGGTTATGTCACGACCCAACCCCGGTCGTGATGGCGCCCAACACACTGCTAGGCAAGCCCGACCATTTAGACAACCTTAACCGATTAATCACAGTGGATAAGTAAATTTTCACAACTAAAATACCAAGTTAAATGCGGAAATCCTGAAATAAATTCTAACATTCGGAAACCCCAAAAACATGAAATACTACTCAGCCCATAGAATCTGGTGTCACAAGTCTGAGCCTCTAATGCATGAGTATTAACCTACTACATAATGTTTCTCTAGAAATGTGGAAAACAAATAAATAAAATAGAAAGAAGATCAGGACTGCGAACGCCACTTTGCAGCTACCTTGAATCTCCCGAATATGATGCTAGGCAGAGAAAGATCTCACTCAGCCTCAGTGGGTGCGCCTGAATCTGCACACAAGGTGCAGGGAGTAATGTGAGTACTTCCAACCCAGAAAGTAATAAACATAAATACAGTATGAGAATAAGAAATCCTAAATAGGCGCAAAGTAAAGCTATAAATACAGCAACATGAACCAATAGCATAATACAGTAAAACAGTGAAGACAATTATAATAATATCACAACAGATTAAGGATAAATGACAATTAAATATGCAATGCAACACATAAACCGGTACCCTTCAGTACCCGTTGCGGCGCGCAGCCCGCTCCATTTATTTATCGTCGACGGCGCTCACTGGGGGTGTGCAGACTCCGGGAGGGGCCCCTTACGGCCCAAGCGCAATAATAAGCCATATCGTGGCATCAAGCAGGCTCTCGGCCTCATATCAAGATCAATATCATACCGCTGCGGCGTGCAGCCCGATCCCATACTCAGTCCAAAATCACATAAGCCTTTCGGCACAATAATACAAAAAAATATTCAGCCCAGACTTCATTTAAAAATATTATTTAAGTTTCCAAGTTTTGAGAAAAAGAAATGGCTGAGTTTACAAAACAGTGTTAAATACCAGGACTGAGTTCAATATCTAAAAATATGGTAAGAAGCCAGTAAAATAATCCCTGAAGGATTCAAGTAGTTGGCACGAAGCCCAATTATGACAATTAATCCATTTTTATAAGGATATCACAAAACTACAACCAATTAGGTAGTAATTTTATTAAGCGGGACGGACCAAGTCACAGTCCCCGACGGTGCTCTACCCCACGCCCGTTATCCGGCGTGCAAGTCACCTCACATAGCACTACGTTGTGCAAATTCGGGGTTTCAAACCCTCAACACAGCATTTACATTTATTACTAACCTCAAGCTGGCCAAAGTCCTAGCTTGCTATGCCCTTGCTTTTCGAATTAACCTCCTCGTGCGTCGAATCTGACCAAAACCACAACGAATACGTCACAATATGCTAATGGGACAATACCCAATCGAAAACAATCGAAAAATAGTTAAATTCCCGAAATTAGCAAAAACCCGAGCCCCGGGCCCACTTCTCGAAAATCAGTAAATTTACCATCAACGGATTCCTTATTTCGCCACGAGTCTATACATATAAAGAACACCAAAATCGGAGTCCAAATGACCCCTCAAATTCCCATTTTTGTTCTCTTAGGTTTCAAGCCCTAACCTCCATTTTTGACCTTTAATTCCTTGATTTTTCAGTCTACTTTCATGTATTTGCATCATAAAATCGTGTTCTAAGTCCAAGAATTCTTACCTGATCGAAGTTCTTGAATTCCTCTTCAAAATCGCCCAAAAGCTCTCCAAGTCCGAAGTGAAAAATATGAACTCTTTCAAATTTCGCGAAGGAAATAAAAACCCCTTCTGATCAGTTGTTTCCGCATCTACGGTCCAGTTGTCGCTTCTGCGACTTCCGCTCCTGCGGCCTTCTTCCGCTTCTGCGGAAATTCCTAAAGTCCCCACTGTCCGCTTCTGCGACCTCATCCCCGCATCTGCGAAGCCGCAGATGCGGATTCCCCTCCGCATCTGCGGTTCTTCCTTTCCAAGACCATTTCCGCACCTGCGACCTTTTCCTCCGCATCTGCGCAACCGCATCTGCGGTTCCTTTCCGGGTGAAGGTGGACGTGGCTCCCATAGAAGACAAGATGCGGGAAGCTAGGCTTAGATGGTTCGGGCACGTGCGGAGGAGAAGCATGGATGCCCCGGTTAGGAGGTGTGAACGGCTGGCCTTGACGGGTGTGAGAAAAGGTAGAGGGCGGCCAAAGAAATATTGGGGAGAGGTGATCAGGCAGGATCTGGTGCAGCTTTAGATTTCCGAGGACATGGCCCTTGATTGGAAGTTGTAGAGGGCGAGCATTAAGGTTGTAGGTTAGGAGGTAGGAGGCTAGCCTGTGTTTTGTCTTAGGCTGCGAGTGGCTTCAATTGTGTCCATATTACTTCTTTAGGACTGCAGGTTGGGTCGTAGGAGGCTAGTCCGATAGTGTAGTGTCTTAGGATACTAGTGGCTCTTGTTGTATCCATATTACTCCATTGTGTTTGTAGTAATGTGACATTGTTACTGCTTATTGTTATTGCTTTTCCCTCTATTTTCAGGTTGTTACGTTGTTGATGTTATCTTTCTTGCTTCCTCTGCTATTACTGCTCCACTGTCTCTTTTCACCTTCTTGACCTGAGGGTCTATCGGAAACAACCTCTCTACTTCTCCGGAGTAGGGGTAAGGTGTGCGTACACACTACCCTCTCCAGACCCCACTTGTAGGATCACACTGGGTTGTTGTTGTTGTATCCCAAATGGGGATTGCAGAAACTTCTCCTATTATGGTATTACCTGTCTTGAATGTATTTTTGGTAGTAGAACAGATATAGTCTTACTCAAAGATATTGAAAGCAAATTGTAATTTTTAGATTCCGAGTAGTCTTCCTTTATTGTTACGTCTGCTGTTTCAGAAAAGAGAAAAAGTCTCTCTTCAAGATGTTCCTCGTTCGCAACCCACCTTCTCAATTCCGCCAATGTCCAATTTGTTTCCAATGTTTTTACTTATACCACTCTCTGTTTACTCTCCCAATCTTTTTTCCATTTTCACTATCAATATTTTCAACTCCTTGCAAATGCTTGTATTTTCTAAATGTTTTAACATTTCATTAACCCAAATCAAAATAGAGAGAGGAAGGGAGAAAATATGATGATAGAGTTGTGGATTAAACAGTCGCATCCCCATTTCTACTGTGAACTTGGGGCTGGGGTTGGATTGCGATTTAGGGCTTGTTCTGATGAATGAAGAGAGAGAAAAGATAGAATAACGGAAGGGAGGGGCTGTCCAGGAGTGTGAGCTGTGGAGAGGGGATAACTTGAGCGGCCAAGGCTAAGGAGAGAAGGAGAAAGTGAAAGAGCAAGTGATAAGGAATTTATGGTCCTACAGTTTACACTTCTCATGAAATGAGAACCTCACACAACTAATAATACTTGTGTCTCACACCAAAATAAATTTCTCCTCCTACTGAGCCATAAAGTGAAGTTGTAAAAAGCTGCCGAAGTATCAGTACTGAATTGAGATTGAGTAGCTTTACCTAATGATAAATCTTAATTACTGGGATACCTTATTAAATATCCCTCTTGAACCCAAGAAGACCGTTTTCATTACAAATCCTAGTAACCTCCTGCTCACTGTTATATAAAACTTGCATCTGCATTTCGTTCTGATCAATATGGCACTCTTTATCAGAAAGTGCTTTTTGTATCTCTTGGAATGATTTGTCTTTGGTGTGAAATTCTCTACTAGGTGCAACATAAACATCTCTGAAGGATAAATTCACAAGGTGTGAGTTCTTTGTTTTGGTAAGATTGATGATGTATGGGAGTGTCTTCTCCTGAAAGTAATGATTGATATTTTCTGGCATGGGAGATTGGGGATATTTGGATTATTCCATACTAACTGTAGAAGGTTCAACTAAGTTTTCCGGTTTTGATCTGTTAGGTTCTTTGCTTAGTAATTGCTATGTATCATCGTTAGAGTATTGCATGATTGCATGCTATTTTGGTTGTCTAAAACAGGTGCTTTATGGTTGCATACTTGGTCAACAGCTTTGGTTTTTGTCTGTGAAAATACTGTCAATGCTTTCAGTGAAATGAGTTGTAACTTGATTTAAATGGGACCCTACGATTAGTAAAATGGTCTAAAGTTCAATGTAATAAGGAGGGAAAGAGCTTTAGATTATGTGTATATTTGGATTGCTGAATAATACATGTGAGTGATGAAAGCTATGTTTGATTTTAGCAGTTAAATCATGTCTTGTTTCGGGAATTGGGTCTTCGTCGGCTGAGGAGACAGTTTTTACGAGGAAAGAGGACTTGAACATTCTTGACAAGAGAAGATTTTGCAGTTCTCTAATCTAGGAAACTAAGCTGTCTTACTGCTGCTCAACTAATAAGGGAAGGGGTCCTAGTGTGTCTCCCCGTCTTAATTTACATGACATCTTGACCTGTGTTGATTGTCTACATACTTATATTTAAGTAGATTATTGTATGATTTTTAATGATAACAGATGGAAAGTGTGAAAGTAGGGTATTTTCGTTAATGTATGTACTAGTGTAATGGCTTATGGCTATTCAAGACTGAGTTTTTGGTGAACGGGAACTTTGCCTTTTTATAAAGGAGTTAAACTCGGATCTGATGGGTTCGAGTACCCCGAGGGAGGTGCCAGATCGACTTCTAGTTGTACTGGATCTTTTTTTTTTTACGGTATCTTTATAATACGGAAAAATCTGGGTCTTGGTAGTTTCACCTATCCTTTTTGCTTGAGTACCTTTAGCTCTCTTGTCTTAGCGATTCTTTCTCTTTTCTAGGTTATTTTCCGAGTTATAAAAAGGCAAAATTTTCATTTGCCAATGAATTGGGTGTAGTAGCTCAGCTCCATTTCGTTCCTTCTACAGTTCTTACTTCCTTCAAATTACTTGAAAAGATTGATAAAAGAGAGATTCATTGCATGAAATCCTGTATAGTTCAATATCATTGCAGTGCTGCTTGTACCTGCATTATATTTAGTACGTGAAGATGATAGATTTTGGCCCTAATAAAATGCCAAAAGCTTGTTCATAGCTTGAGAATTGTCCAAGACAATATAGGAGACATCTCAACCAATATGGGACACTTAACACCGTCTCCCCTCCCCCAACCCACCTGCACAACCAGGAGTGGTCATATTGGAAGCATGGGCAACATAACATAGTTGCCCAACATTGGATAAACCTAGAAAGTGGAACTTGCGCCGAAGCCAACTGCAAAAGGAAATAATAAGCAAATGTTGAAGTTAATCAGGAATCATTTTAGAACACTTCATTCATGAAGGGACTGTCTTACGTGTACTGGTTACTACTTACTCGTTCACCCGTAATAGTTTTAGCTCCCTGCTTTTGACTAATGCTTCTTAGTCAGTATACAATATTATCATTTTAACTAAACCATGAGCGCCACAACCAGATTTAAGACAATTATATGAACCACAATCCTATTTTGGATTCTTTGTACAATTTATCTTTATACCAGAACTGTAGTTATACCACAAAGCCTAGACAGTTTTATAGGCTTTGCTCTGCCATTGTGATAGTTGTCAGACTCTGGGATTTGGGGTTATGTCTAGTTAAATTTTGTTGCACTTCTGAATTGGTTAATCTTTTAGAGGTAGTATATTATATAATACCTTAGGGTCGGCTTTTTGTTGTGGAGATACCCGATCCTGCAGAAGTTCTACTCGAGGTTTACCAGTAGGAACCTTCTAATTCAGCCATATGATGAAGTACTGTCAATATGATGCTTTTGTAATAGATACCTTCAGCAAATCAGCCCACATAAAATCACACATTCAACGGTTTGCGAATTTCTTAGTTGGTGAAGATATGTCACTGTTGGAATGCGGAATGCCCTTGCTAAAATTAGATTATTTGATTCATAGTTTGTATTGTTGGATCAGTAGCTTTATCTTGGAGCTGTGATATTTGGTCAGGGTAATTCATAGTCAATATTGCTCTAATGATGTATTTGCACTGATATTTTGGTAGCTCAGCAATCTTGTTGGTAAGAATATACTGCTTTTGATACACAGGTGCTAAAACTATATTAGTGAATCCATAATTTGTGTTGGCATATCAGTACTGATATATTTATGGGTATGTGATACTCTTAGTTGGCAGGACTTATCCTTTGTGGATATACCATGCTAATTTCATAAATCAGTTTCGATATAATGTTGATGATATTGGGTGCTATAGCAAATTCTTGGTTGGTGATGATAAAATTGATTAGTAGTTAATTGAGCCAACATCAACAATGATTATGATGGGAGCTGTGGCAGATTCTTAGGAAAAGAGGGCATGTCACCATGGATGCACCCGTGGCAGAACTTGTATGATGACTTGATAGTTTCTGATGGATATGATTTATCTGTACTGATATAACTTGATCTGTTACATTTGTAGGTCTTACAAATTCTGTAAGGCACTACGAAACAGCTAAAGGTTTTTTATTTTTGCTACTTTTTTTATTTTAAAGTTCAGCAGTTAATATGTGGTCCTACAAGAGTGTAGTTCTGCCTTTCATCTGAGGCCGCAAATTGATGATGAAGCATTTCTTAATAGTTGATGATACTTCTGAAAATATCGTCTGATCACTGGTCAATAATGTAATTAGGCAATGGATGGTTTGGACGACTAATGTGGGACTTGAATTTGCATGGATTGTCCTCTTTTATGTGCCGGAGATAGTCATCCCTTCTAATTCGTGTATCTTTATCCTGAATTATTTGCAGATGTGGACAAAGCTTCATGAAGTTGGCAGTGAAATGATTTCTCTTTCAAGGAGCCTTTCAGACATATCAAGGGCTTCTTTCCATGCTCAGGTATATGATTTCTTGCTAACTCTTGGTTCATTGAGTTGCTTCTTTCTTTTGCATACACTGCTAATAAAACTGACTGATTTTAACCTCTTACCTCTTTAGGTGAGCTGTTCAACGCGTGGAATTACTGAGGATGGAAAAGATGAGGCAAGTCTTCTTTACTGTCATGCTTTAGTGTTTCTGTTTTTAGTGGTAGATTATTCTGAGAGGTCATTTTGGTTGCTCTTCAGTCGGCTGCTTGGAGGAGAAACTACATTTGAAAACTGTACCTGAAAATTTCTAATTCCTTATTGTTCTGTTAGCGTAAAATTTCTCACTCGATGTAATACCTCCCAATTTCGGAAATTTGGTGGCATATACCTGCCAGCCACCAAGTACTTGCAATTATCCCAGATTTCTTGGGGAACCACTCAGGCAAACAATGTTACGAAGCTCCTAAAAGTGGTGTTGCAAGCCCTTTGTGGGGAGATATAGGTACCAATCAAATATAATGCTCACTGAACCCGATGGTGTGGTTTTGTAGTCAAAATGAACTGGGTGCATGCCTTGGAGACCAGGGTTCAAATCTCAGCAGTGACAAAAAAACACTAGGTGATTCATTGCCATATGTGTCTAAGCCTTGGTGCTGAGTTGCTTGGTACTTATGTTGGTGGGAGATAGTAGATAGCGGCGGAATAGTCGAGTTGTGCATAAGCTGGTCTGGACACCACCGTTGTTAAAATTTAAAAGCTCATATATACTTATTCGCTTTTCTTTTCAGTCCTTTGAGGTCCACATCCTTGGAATTATTCACTTAGTTTAAATATGAAATTATAATTAAAAATTCTTGTTTTGTCAAGACTCAGTGCTGCAACTTTGATATAAATTGACTGACGAAAAATCACCAAAATTCCAAGGCATTGCATCAGTCGTATCTTTAATTCTTTCTACAACTTGAAATTGATTTGTATGTTTTAAAGTATTATAAACTTCAGGTTACTATATTTTCTTGTCTTTTTGATGTTGACAGTTGGTTGCTAAAATGGAGCAAGCAGAGATCTCTGGTGTAAATAAAAGGTGTGCTTGCCAATGTTGTGGGGAGAAGGCGGATGGTAGAGATAGTTTAGCTTGTGATTCATGTGAGGAGATTTACCACGTCTGCTGTGTTGAGCCTACTGTGAAAGAAATTCCACTAAAAAGTTGGTACTGTGCCAAATGTACTGCAAAGGGAATTGAGTCACCGCATGACAACTGTGTAGTATGCGAAAGACTCAGCGCCTCTAGATCAGTGATAATTGAAGATGGGGTTGAAGAATCTACTACTGAAGACATGCTTCTGGAATTGGAAGAGAGCTTAAATGGTTTAGTGGATGATGAACTTAAACTATGTAAAGGAGTTGAGGATCTGCCCTGTTGCAACATATGTAGAACTGAGGTGGGAAGTAATGGAAACTATAAAGTATGTGGCCATTCCTTCTGCCCTCACAAATTTTACCATGAGAGGTGCTTGACTAGAAAGCAGTTGGATACTTATGGCTCCTGCTGGTACTGTCCGTCGTGTCTGTGTAGAGCTTGCCTTAAAGATTGTGATGATGACAAAATTGTACTTTGTGACGGCTGTGATCATGCTTATCATATTTTCTGCATGCAGCCACCACGCACTTCAATTCCTAGAGGGAAATGGTTTTGCAGAAAATGTGACATGCAGATACAGCGTATACGCAAAGCAAAAAGGACATATGAAACTAAGCAAAATGAATTGAAAAAGAGAACTGACCAGTGTGGAAGATTAGGTGTACCAAAAGGTAAGGATGAGGAAGCTTTAAACAAATCTGGAGGTGTGGAAATGCTTCTAAATGCTGCCAAAACTCTCAACTACCAGGAGGATTTAGCTGCTTTTGGATCGAAGGACCAATAGAACTTAGATTATGCATGAGTTACGGTATCTCTGTAGACGACGGATGTTGTTCCAGAGTAGTTGTCAGTGGTACATGACCTGGTTGCTGGATCTTTGTGGCCTGTAACAATGACACAAGTCTTGACCTGACTCTTCAGATTTTGGTAGCATAGAATTTCTTGTCTAACCGATAGTCCTAACAGCCATGCCTGAACTGTTTCAGATTGTATTTTTGGTACATATTCTTTCTGGGATAATCAGCAACTGATGTTCCATGTGTTGTAAAATGAAAGGAGCATAAGTAGAGCCTGTTTTCCGAATATCAAAGCGAAGTAATCTGCCGTGATCTGTTGTATAAGCCATTGTTGCATTGACTGTATCAAGTTAAATTTCTTAGCATTAACTTGGTTTTTTATATATTAAGTAAAAGTGCGGATATATCGGCCTTTTTATGTTGATGCTTCACTGAACATGTCACAAGGTGTTAAAATTGGTAGGTAGTTCTTCATTTGAAGCCTTTTGTAAAAATGCACGTTACACTTGATTTTCAACTAACTCCAAAGTAAAACAAAAAAGAACAAAGGTACAGTTGGTTATCAAATAAGAACAAAGGTACAGTTGGTTATCAAATAAGAACAAAGGTACAGTTAATCAACCATCATCATTCTGAAGCAAACTCCTTCAGTGGCAAGGATCTTTGAGATGCAATTGTAAACGTAATAATGTGAGTTGTTTGATTTGCTCAACAGAAAGTATTGATCTTACTAATCTGAATTCTCTTACTAAAAACAGAACCATGAAGTAACTCTAGATTAGAGGTCAAAAGACTACATAGTAACTCTTACATCAGTATTATGGGTAGACATTTCACTGTGGGGCATCAAGTTTTATCTTTGTAAACAACCTTCTGACTTCTCTCCTTGCTGACAAGCACACATATAGACAACTCTTTCTGTTGCTGCATCAGTATTTTAAGCAACAATGACTCGAAGTCAGATGTGGGGGTCAAGTGCCCATCATTATGGAAGCAGTACATATTCCCTAGCCTCCAGTTGTTTTACCGCTACTTTTTCAAACCTTCAACCGCTTTCAGAATTGTCTACTACAGTAAAACGGTTTTGGTTCATGCTCAAACCTGATGTCTGTAACTGTTTTCTCCTCTGAATATGATGCAACGCCACTTGTCGGTCAGTACGCACCTCAGCAGAATCCGGCTGCAAAACAAGTCTGATTCACTTAGGTGCATAAATAGTAGACTTAAAAAGTGAGCAGCAAACACAGAGGCAGTGACATGCTTAGCACAATATTCCAATGAACATTTCAGAACTAGGATCTGACAGAAGTTTGCAGTGATAAATAGAGTTTGGCACTTGCTAAAATCTCAGAAGACAGTTTGTTCTCCAGATACAAAGGAAATGTTTGACATTGGGGTATTGCATATAAAGCAGAGAATATGCATTTATTCATGAAGCCTCAAAGAAACATCTCCAGTGAAAAAGGATCCCTAGAGGCAGCAGGCATGAGCGCTAAAAATAGATCTAAGCTATACCTTGATGGCTAGTGCTCTGTCTAAGCTTTCGATAGCACTGTCAGGTTCGCCATAATTCAGCTGTGCTCTACCAAGGGTGATCCACGCCTGCAACAAACAGAGGAACTAGTAACAACGACTAGAATAAAAGGCAATGTCCATTCTACAGATAGTTGAACTTGACTGTTTCCTAGGAATCAGAATGCTGTTAATTGCTTTTCAGTCAAAGCTTCTTATTCCAAAAGCTGTAAATAGTTTGGATCTAAGAAATTTAAGAGAAAAGGAGCCTGTGACTTTCACTTGATCATGCCATAGAGCTCTAAACTTAATTATGTATGCAAGGAAGACCTGGAAACTCAGAAGTGCAAAGCTGCTTCGGCATGCATTAGGTAGCTTGTCTTGGTAATTTATTACCAAGTGAAGACAAAGAAGCATCACATTCTCATAGTCTAGGGGATAGATGCAGGAAGAGGTAGAGCAGACGAGAAATTAATGTGCATGTCGGGTGAATAACTAAAGCTGAAATTCAGGGGACATTTGTATATCAAAACTAGCACATGACGCTCATAGCTAGTTAAAATTTGTCAAATTAGTCTTGAAGTACTAAAACTGAACAGAGCACAGATAAAAATCAGTGTTCCATTTTTCATAAGGATCATATGATAAAGGCAAAGGTGGCGTGGGTTCCAATTACTATAGTGCACTGTGAGTTGATTTTACATTAAGCAGATATATTTGCAAAAGGTGAAGCAATAGCAGAAAACGGATGACAACAATTTCACACACCTCAGCCCAGCGTGGTTCCAACTCAGTTGCACCTGCTCAAAAAGGAAGCAGGTTATTTATGTGTCATGAGATTATATCATCAAAAGTTATTTAATATACAAATGTAGATCACTGACTTAAAGGGCATTAGTTACAATCCAAGTAGGCTAGAAACCCAACTTCGAATATCACTATGCCAGATATAGATTTACACAGGAAAAGATGTGGAAAAGAAAATTAGCTCATGCTAATGAAAAGGATAAAAGGAGATAGACTTGGTCATGATCTAGGTTCCCATTGGCTGGTATTAAGATCAGATTTGAAATGATATATTTGTGTGATTTATCCATAACTTTAAAGATGTGTCAAAAAGTTGGTATTAAGGAACTTCAGAGCCTAAAAGTAGGCCCAGTAACCTTTCATGAGATATAACACTGAAAATAAATTCATTAAAAGAATGTCTACAAATTGGCATTATCTCACTCAGAATAACTTGCTCGGAAAACAAGGAGAATCCATTTGAGAATAATGTAAGAAGTGTCAACATACGTGTAGCAGCTTTTAACGCATTCCATGTTTCTCCAAGTTCAAGCAAAATTTGAGCCTTCTGTTCATGCAGAATTGCACGATCTGGCATCAAAAGTATAGCAGCTTCCCACTTCCCAAGTGCTTCACGATATTTCCCATCCTTAAAAAAATTACAATAATAATAAGAATAAAAGGCTTAACCCTAGTTGAGGGATCATGCTGCCGGAAATTACATCAGCAATTAATGAAGTGTTGGAAACCACTTAATCCGTGCAGAGGCTATTTTTACGACTTCCTTTCAACTTCAGGGCTACCATGCAATAAACTTAGCATTGCGTTTAGCCTCACCTATAAGTGTTAATGCATATGTACAGTACGACCTTACCTCCACACAAGAATCTGTAATAATTGCTTTCTGCAGTGGATTTTCCATTGTACTTATACTTGCCTTTAAGTGTTAATACAAAACATAGTACAAATCCAGGTCACTTCATACTCAACTAACCATTGCTAGTTTCAAGATTCAACTCTATTCACCTTCTTACAGTAAGCTTACTGTTGTGTTGAAGCTCACTTTTAAGTGGCACAATATAACTATTCTGCAAATAGCCTTGTTTTTCACATAGCAAGACAGTTATTAGAAAGAATGAATGTTTGATCTCCAACTCACTACTTCAAACTTAACGTTATACTGATGCAATCACCTTCGGTTTTTTAAGGTAATGGGAGGTTATCAATCTCCAGGGTCGAGGCATGCCCCTCAACAAGGACTTACATCGTATCTATAAAATGTCCAGCAAAATGGAATGTTCACAGCAGGAGTTCAATAGACAAACAATCCAATTATCTCCAGTAATCAGACGAAACCTTAAAACTAACAACATGCCCTGCCTTACCCCTGGACTTCCTAAGAAAATATAGAGTTACAACTGCTAAAAGGGAGAAAGAGGGAGAGTCAAAAAATAGAGTCAAAGATGGGAAGAAGGGAATAAAGAGAGGGAATGATAATGCACCCAAGGGTGTAGCTTAGCAGTTGAGGAGCTAACGAAGACCATGTGATACCATCTGAGGCAAAAAGCTTGGAGATTTCTTTCCATTACCTAAGCCTTGGTGGGCAGACATGTACTAGTGGGAGAGGATGCAGGTAATGATAGAATAGTTAAGGTGCATCTAAATTGGCCCAAATGATCAAAAGGAGGTTGGGAATACCTATTCAGTTCTTAAATATTCAAGTATGTTAAACAACGAAAACATAGAACTATCGGAATTTTACTAATACTCCATTAGAATAATACCAGACTAGATATAAACTTCATCTATAACATTAAAAATCTAATAGACATATATAGATGACTAACATCACCTGATAACCATACCATATCATCCAGCAGCAATTTGCTAAATCTAATCCCAACCAACAATTTTCAACTCTTCCACAAATTCAACTTTCAACTCAACACACATAATTGTATTCAACAAAGATGCTCACATAATAGAGATAACAAGTTCAGCTATAGGCACTGAATAAACCAAAAAAAAAAAAGAAAAAAGAAAAAAAGAAAGGTGAAGGAAGTCGGCCACCCAAGTAAAGAAATACCTCAGCAAGCTTATTTCCTAGTTCTTGAAAGGATTCCACAAGCTTTATTGTATCATCGTCATCTCCATTAGTATGAGAAATTAAGTTACTCTCCGATACAACTTCTTTTTTAGAAACAGTGAAATCGTGAGTAGGAATTTCAACTTCGAATGGGAGGTTTTGGGAAAGAGGAGTAATGGGTCTCTTATTATTAAGTTTCTTTTTGCCCCATGTCATCTTCATCCTGGTCTAAAGTGAGAAATATGGAGTTGATTCTCTGTTTAGCTTGCCGCTGAAGAAGAAGAAGAGGTGAATTAAGCAATTTAATTTAAAGGAAGGTAATTTAGGGGCGGCAAACGGCGGCTCGGGTCGGGTCAGTCCAATAAGCTAATTCAAAAACGGATAAATTATGTAATCCGACCCGCATTTGAGACGAATAAAAATAGATTATCCGGCGGATATTCATATTATCTATGACTTCTTAAATATAATATTTATGGGAGAATTCTAGTATCCAAACTTAAAAACCCCCAATTTAATGTTTTACAAATGTAAAAGTTACACACATTGGTTAACCATTTTTTAAGTGGATAGTATGGTTCTTATGCATATTCGTGTTAGGTGTTGTCCTGATTTTTTTTACCATATTTGGTTCTCCTATATCTTCAAGGAAAGGGCGACATATTTACCATAATTGTTTTTTTTTTCCTAGAGGAAAAATATAATTCTTCCATATTTGGCTAGTCCGTTTTCTTGCAGGAAAAGGTTTGGAGTTCTATAAATTAAAGATCTGTCCTCCTCATTCAGTAGCATCTACAATGTAGCCATATAGGGTTTGAAAGTCGTGTTTACGGGGAGAACTTTACGAACAAGTGTTAGTGTGTCACTTGTCTCTTCGTGAGGTTGTTCTCTCGATATTTTGTACTCTCTTTTATATAGTGGATTGCTCATCTCCGCCGTGGACGTAGGTCTGTTGACTGAACCACGTTAAATGTTTGTGTCTCTTTTGGTATATTTCTCTTTTGTTGTATGATTTATCATTATTCAAGGTTTACTTACTAGCTTCCGATGACACCTGATTATTTCAATCCAAACAAGTGATATCGGAGCGAGGTTCAAGACAGGTTCATCTTGGCGGGTTTATTTCTTGTCGCAACCTATTTGACGATAATCAAGATTTTGTCTGAGAAATTTTACCGGAGTGCTACGCACATTGAAACAAACATTACGGTGGAGATTTGGAGATGCGACCTGTTGAAGGTTATGTGAAGAAGGTGGATCAAGTTTATTTTGTCAGAAAATTCAGGCGAAGGGGGAGAATTGTTAGGTGTTATCCTGATTTTCTTACCATATTTGGTTTTCCTATATCTTGAAGGAAATGGTGACATATTTACCATAATTGGGTTTTCTTTTCCTAGAGGGAAAATATTGTTCTTCCATATTTGGCTAGTCTCTTTTCTTGTAGGAAAAGGTTTGGGTTCTATAAATTGTAGATCTGTCCTTCTCATTCAGTAGCATCTACAATGTAGCCATATGGGGTTTGAGAGTCGTGTTTAGGGGAGAACTTTACGGAACAAGTGTTAGTGTGTCACTTGTGTTTGCCTCTTCGTGAGGTTTTTCTCTCGATATTTTGTACTCTTTTTTATATAGTGGATTGCTTATCTCCGTCGTGGACATAGGTCAGTTGACCGAACCACGTTAAATGTTTGTGTCTCTTTTTGTATATATCTCTTTTGGTATGACTTATCATTATTCAAGGTTTACTTACTAGCTTCCGATGACACCTGATTATTTAGATCCTAACTCATTTTTAAAAAGTTCATTATCAATGAATAATATGGATGGATAACTGTTTTCTTTTAACCATTTGCCACCTCTAGAAGGTATCAAAGTGACACGATTGGAAAAAATGACTTTTGAATCTGGTTTTTTGGTCCATTTGTCCAGACTTTCAAGGAAATCAGCTGTTGCATAATGCATAAAAATATCTCCAAAGCAAAGTGTCCACGGAAATGCCCAATATAGCCAAAGCTAATTTCACTATGGTCACTGAATTATAGTAAAAACTATTTTCGTCATTAACTTAATTGAATTTCTCACTCTAACAGTAGAGTCATTACAATATATCTTTTCGCTTTAAATTAGTTAAATTTTACCTACTATAACAGTAAAGTCATAAAATTTTATTGATAACAAAAAAATTATCTTCATGGGTTGGTTATGACTTATGATATTATCATAGGTAAGTTTTAGGTGTTGTATAGTGGATAAAGCTCAGTTAATTTATTATAATAAAAAATAATTTTGTGATTTTGTTACAGTGTGTAATGTTTGCTGACTCTACTGTTATAGTGGTTAAATTTCAATTATTATAATGACAATACAATTATTTGACAAGCTTAAACTCACTCTCTATTCATCGCATACTTGCATTGCACATACATGTTGTATCACTTATTACAAAATTAGTGAATTCGTTCACAATTTGGACGATGGTAAAGTACTCTGTTTAATTTACAAAAAAAGATTAAATGAAGTATATAACCTAGTGTTTTATTCAATTAACCACTAATTATTGCTTCCTTTCCGTACTTTGTTTATTGATTTGAGTTGGCCTTTAACGGATTCCCAATTTGAGTGCTGGAAACTCCTTCCACCAAATACACATTGACGTCGTGCTATAACTCCATATATTTTGACTTTATTCACCTTACTTTTTTGTTGTTTGAATGCTAATTCGTGCTATATTTGAGCTTAATTGAGTTTATTTTACGTGTAAAAATACTTAGATGTAAACTGAAGAAAAATTGCACGAAATGGTACCTCGAAGTTACAAAATAGAGCATAAAAAGAAGACATTGCAAGGCCATGAAAAGTCAGAGCCTTAAAAAGTGCAAGGCTTGTCCAGGACATTAACTTTGGCGCACCTGATGATGCAAGGCCGCGTAGTATTGGCACCTCTGGTGGTGCTATTATTTTGGTGCCTTGATGCTTATCCGAGCCACTTTGATTTTCTCCTTAATTTAGGCCGTGTACACTTTAGCCCTACCATATAAATACCTCTTAAAGTTAGTTTTTAGAGGGTGAGACATTATTGGAGAGGCAGATAGCTACGGAACACTTAGAAGCAACGAATCACCAAAGTTTTCTTTCCGTTCTTCCTTAATCTATAATTTAATACTTTCAAATATTATTATGATTGTTTATACAATTATGAGTAGCTAAAATCTCTTATCTAGGGTTTGATAGAACCTATTGGAGGATAATTTTTCATAACGTTTAATATAAATTTGCCATTGACTTTTTTCTACTTGTTCAACAACGTTTTCATTGTTCTTGATTGAAGAGCTCTCAATTGACAGTGCCTATTTAGTGTGTATTGCTTGAAAAATGGTACACATTTAAGTAGTTGTTGAACAACATCACTCCTAACGTATATGATGAATCAATGGAGGGTTTAAAGGTGGAGTAGGAACAACGAAACCTTAGTGCGATCTTAGTGAACGGTGAACTAGTGCCAGCTAGTGTAGTTCGGAAGAATACGTCTAGTAAATTATGGTAGTTTCTCGGAAGAGATTACGATACCCGAAGTACTCACGACCGGTAGAGAATACTTAGGCGAATTTATAGGAAACGTAGCGGGGACGATTCTGAAGTTTGGGGAAATCATAACCCTAGACTTTTCCAATCTTGTCTACCAGCTCTGTTAGTTATAAATTTACATCATTTTAATTACTTTGCTCTTAGTTGGTAAACACTCAAGTCATTATTTGATATTTCTGAAGGTTGAATACTTGAATTCTTGCGAAACTAGAGGCTGTGGTTAGTAGGTTAATTCCTTGTGGGATTCGACCCGAACTTGTAAATCGAATTATATTTACAACGATCGCTAAACCTCTTAGGAGGCATAGTTGGACGTGATCACACATTAACTATAGACGCTAAGCAAATCAAGACCAAAACAATTTGATCTTAGCTCAAATAATAGTACAAGGTCCAGAAGCAACTCTTTTTTATTCGACATAACAAATTTACACAGAGAGCATCATATATAAGGTTTGTTTATACATATAATTTTTCATTCTTTTTTTTTTTCTTTTCAAGCTTTCGCATCCTTTTTCAAGTTGAGTATATTTTTGACTTGAATGGAGTTGGATTGTTTGGCGATAGGAATTTTCACTCCCTAAGTCCCTTTTGTTGCTTCTTTTACTTTCACAAGACATTAAAAGTGACCATGTTTATTGTTTAAGGCCAAGGTTGGTAATAGCGTCTCACAAATATAATGCTTTTAAGCAGTTTAGAATGTTCATTGATCAACTTTTAAGTAAATGAACATCTATAACTCTATCATTCGAAGATCATAGGATCAAATTAAAATCTTGTAAGTAGAACTCGCAATAATTTTAACATTCCAGAACACATTAATCTCTTTATGCCTTGTACATATATATATATATAGGGGTGTCAATGGTTCGGTTTGGCGGGTTATTTTGTAAATTTTATACCATACCAATTTTTCGCTTATTCTATTATTTAAAACCAAAATTAGACTTTTCGAAACCGTCTCAACCATATGGGTTTCTCTTCGGTATTGGTACAATTTGGTTAATTTTGATTTTTTTTGAATGTCATGTAAAAGTCATTAGAAGAAGTAGAATGCAATAACATACGTGCTTTTATAGGACTTAGCAAAACTCTCTAGACATTTTTACGTTTTAAAGAGTGATGAATTAAGAAAATATGAAAGATGGCTAGAGTATTGATCCATCAATATTCTACAGCAGCGTAAAAAAAAACTAAGCAAATTAATACAAAGAAAATATAAATCGCACGAGTGAAAATATATTAACCAAGTTGCGACTGGGACTCAAGAATAAAGTCTATATGAGATTAAATATTTAAAAAGATAAATCTAAATCAAACGAAAATAAACATATTGCATTCTAGTTTGCTACTCATAATCGCTACAATACCTTGTGTCTTGCTAGTGAATATGCTATTAATAATTTAGTTTCAGTAGGAGTAGCATAATAGGCTTGGAAATTAGGATTTTAGTGTTTAATTACTTGTTGGCTTGTAATACTATTTTCATAATTCCAAGACCCAAGAACTTTATTATTTTTAAACTAAATATATAAATTGTTACGACGCGAAATTCCCACCATCGGAACCGTAATGGCGCCTAACATCACACTCGCTAGGCAAGCCAACGTTAGAGTTTTATTCACTTTTTCCCCTTACATTTCATATATTATGATTAACAAAACTAAATCAAGTTGAAATAAATGCGGAAGTACGTAAATAACCTGTTATCGATATACTATTAACAATACCATAACTGTTGCTACCCAGAAACTTGTGTCACAATCCACGAACATACTATGAATATCTACAAACATTGGTCTGAAAGAAATTACATCTGTTTCGAGAGAAAAGAAAACAGGAATGTAGAAACATAGGAGGGGACGCCAGGGCCTGTGGATGCCAGCAGAACTCTCCTGGGTGAAATATCTGCAACCAACCTCTCGATCAGCCACTACTAGCTCCAAAATCTGCACAGAAAGTGCAGAGTGCAGTTTCAGTACAACCGACCCCATGTACTGGTAAGTGCCGAGCCTAACCTCGACGAGGTAGTGACGAGGCTACGGTGGGGCATTTGCAATATAACCTGCATACTGTATATAATAAAGCGAAAAAGAAGTACGGGACAAAATGAAACAGTGACTTGCAGCAAAAATGAATACGGAACTCAAATATCTTATCAGTACCCAGCTATAACCAATCCTTAAGTGAGTTACAGAACTATAGAATAAATTCACAGCAAAAGAAGGATACATAAACAACAAACTGATGCGGCGCGCATCCCGATCCTACCATATAATCAGTAACAATATGAACATTCACCCTTATTACTCCGTATCAATCCACCCTTATTCCTCCTGTTGCGGCGTGTAACCCCATCCCACCGTACAATAACAATCCACCATTATTACTCCTCAATATATCACCCTTCTTCCTCCTGTTGTGGCGTGCAACCCGATCCTATCAGACAATCACATTTCACCCTTATTCCTCCTCAATATATCACCCATATTCCTCTTGTTGCGGCGTGCAACCCGATCCCACTATATCAGTACCAATCACACAATAAGGACAGAAACTTTACAATTAGGCTCAAAACCCCTCATGGTATTTAACCTCAACTAAAACAAACGGAAAACGATAAAATTATGAAACTTCACTCGAATTATGTTACTCAGCGAAACCAATCCAAAGTATACTAATAAACACTGATAGCCAGTCCAAACCAATAATACGAATCCATGAAACCACGTAATATCCAATACCTTTAACAACGAAAACAATATCCGACAAGTAGCAACTAAACATGGAAATATAAATAAAACAGGTAGCAGTTAAGGCAGGGAACAATATATTAAGAACGGGAAGGGAACAGTCAAAAACAGATAAATTGGCGGCGCATAGGTACTCGTCACCTCACCTATACGCCACACACATGGATTTTCACATAGCAGTTAAGTCGGGGATCCCTAACCCCTCGAGTGAAACTTAGACCAAACACTTACCTCGATCCACAGGTCACTCACTGCTCAATTACCGCTTTTCCTCTAGTTTCCACCTCAGAACCACTCGTATCTAGTCATAATTAACTTAATAACATCAAATATCGCTAAAGAAATCAATTCCAATACATAACTAAAAGTTTCCCAACATTTCCCCTAAAAAGTTAAAAACCGACCCCGAGCTCGCTTGGTCAAAACTTGAGGTTCGGACCAAATGCCATTCACCCATTCACCCCCGACCCAAATATGTAATTATTTCCGGAATCCGACCCCAAATCGAGGTCTAAATCCTCAAATTTTCAAAATCCCCAATTCTCCCAAAATCCCTAATTTTCTACCCTTAAGAACAAGATTTAGGACCAGAAATCTAATAGGTGTTGATGGAAATTGAAGGAAATGAGTTAAAGAACACAAATATATGATTTGGTGTTCAAATCCTTCTTCAAAAATCGCCCTAGGTTGAGTTCTAATGGAAGACATATGAAATTTTGAACCATTCCCGTTTTCGAAGTCAGTTTTAAAACACTGGACAGATCTTCATCGCATTCACGACAAACCTGTCGCGATCGTGATGCACATCGGCCAGAACGCCTTCGCGTTCGTGAAGAGTTGCACGCGTTCGCGATGATCTGTCCCCCCTCACCATCGCGTTAGCGGGCCTAGGACCACGTTTGCGTAGAACAACTTATTGAATTCCCCGGCCCACCTCTAATACACTACACGTTCGCGTAAGGCCGGTCGCGTTCGCGAAGAGCTAAACCCTAGTGCTCCGCGTTTGCGACCAAAGGCTCGCGTTCGCATAGAAGAAATCCCTCCCCAGCCCAGCTTGCACTTCGCGATCACGAAGCACAAAATATCAGCATACCAGAAGCAGCAAACACATCAGATTTTCTAAGTGCAAATCATCCTGTAGCCTATCCGAAACTCACCCGAGCCCTCGGGGCTCCAAATCAAGCATGAACACAAGTCTAAAAATATCATACGAACATGACCGTGTGATCAAATCGCCAAAATAACACCTAAAACTATGAATTTAGCACCAAATTGCATAAAATTTTCAAGAAGTTTTAAAACTTCTATTTCCTCAACCGAAGGTCCGAATCACGTCAAATCAGTTCCGTTTCTCACCAAATTTCACAGATAAGTCTTATATATCATAATGAACCTGTACCGGGATCCGAACCAAAATACAGGCCAAATACCAACAAGATCAAACGTTTCCAAAATTCTTTAAACCTTTATAATTTCAATCTTACAATTTTCATCAAAAATTCATTTCTCGGGCTAGAGACCTTGGAATTCGATTCCAAGCATATGCCCAGGTCCCATATTTTACTACGGACCCACTGTGACCGTCAAATTACGGGTCCGTGTCCGTTTACTCAAAAACGTTGACCGAAGTCAACTAAAATATACTTTTTAGGCCAAAAATTATTATTTCATCAATTTTTTTCACATAAAAGATTTTCGGAAACGCGCCCGGACTGCGCACGCAAATCGAGAAGGAATAAAAGGAGGTTTAGAATATCTCGAAACACGGAATCGAGTTCTAAAACATAAGATGACCCTTTGGGTCATCACATAAATATAGTTTTAACATGTAAATTTATTTGGTACGGTTATATTTCGGTTTATTTTTATAAAATAAAAAACCTACCCTAATTGTTGGTACGATTATAGATTTACATAAAAACCTACAATTTTATTAAAAGAAACCTAACAATCGGTTCGGTATGGTACGGTTCGGTCGATTTAGTCGGTTTTTAAACATCCATTGACCCCTACGTGTATATATATATATATATATATATTACAAACACCAAAGGAGAAACAAATATGAGAACACGGTAAATGAACACAACAATTCAAGAAGAATTGGCCCACACGCTTATTACATATCCATTCCTTCCCGCGACTTTGTTTTTCTTTAATTTGGAAGGAGATAACAAGTAACTGATGAAATATTAATGTGTGCACTGTTGAGAAATATTGTATTGAATTTATTGATATCTCATATACACTTTCCTATCTATGTAAATAGATCCCACATAATATAGATCATTGATTTGGTGGCTTAAACCTAGGCATAAATTGATTAGTACAATGTGTGTATGTATATATATATATATATATTCTGTAAATGTAAACACACAACTTCAACCAATTTCCTTCTCCTCTAAAGCTTCACTGCTCCTTATGTTTCATCACTGTTTCTTCTTAAGTTGGTATCAGAGGAGCTGTTATTTTTTTTCAAACAAATGCCGAATGACATAGACAATACAACAAATCTCAATTCCAGCACTTAAAAAAATCAGCCAGCAAAACCTTGGTATGGACCCATCTAAACCCATACTTTGTTCATCCTTCATATCATCCCAATCATATGCTCATTTTGACAAAACTAAATGGCTCCAACTATCCATTATGGAGTAAATCCAGGATACATGTCCTCAGGGCCAAAAATAAAATTGGCTTTATCAATGGATATATCAATCACCTTCTGAATCAAAACAACCAACAGAATATGCGCATGGAATTAATATAACAGTATGATTTTATCAATGGCTTGCACATTCAGTGGAAACCAAGCTAACCAAAGGTGTCATTCATGCTAAGACGATTCATCAAGCGTGGGAAGATCTTAGAGATCAATTCTCACAAAAGAAAGCATTTGCAATCTATCGGATCCAAATGTCATTGACGTCTCTTTCACAAGGTACAATGACAACTCAAAAGCCCCAAAAGGCTCGGTACCTACTTACAATCTGATGAAAGTAACAAATGGAAGAAGATGGTGTAATACAATTTCTCTCATGGGCCTGAACGACACCTATAATGTTGTCCGTTCAAATGTACTAATGATGTCGCCACTACCCAATGTTCGTCAGACCTACTCTCTTGTTATTCAAGAAGATACGCAACGAGGTATGGCATCAGAACAAGCTGAAACTTTTTCTATTGCTGCTACAATTCAATGCCTTCGAAATAATTCTTTAAGCAAGTACAAATACAAACATTGCGAACACTACAATAGAGAGGGAAATACAATTGAAAATTGTAGGACTCTAAAATTTTATTGCAATTATTGTGACAAAAGAGGCCATACAGAGGATAGGTGTAAGTTCAAAAATAGCACATGGGTTTCAAACAAATCAAGCAACCAAAATGGGCGGCAACCATCACGTAGGAGTCAAGATAACTTGCAAAATATTATTCCATCAACTAATACTACAGATTCTTCTCAAACTCCACATGGATCTCATTTTCACGAAAGATACCCTCTTCTCATCAAGTTTATAAACCAAAAAACTTATGGCATATGCGCCTTGGGCATCCATCACCATCTCGTCTTAAACTAGTCTCTTTATTATTGTCTTCTCATAATATCTAATAATAATTGTGCTATTTGTCCTATGGCTAAACAAACTATACTTCCATGTTTTTCAAGTTCAATATCAAGTCATAATCCGTTTGATTTATTCCATTGTCATATTTGGAATCCGACAGGGTACCTACACATTCAGAGGAATGTCTTTTTCTTACTGTTGTGGATGATTTTACAAGATGTACTTGGGTATTTATTATGAAAAGAAAATCTGATACCCAATAAAATCTATTATTGCCTTTGCTCGTACTCAATCTCATGCCTCAGTTAAAACCATAAGAGTAGGTAAAGGCGGAGAAATCTTATCCATGAGAAGTTTCTTTCACTATTAGGGCATCGAGTGTCAACGGACTTGCGTTTCAACTCCTCAACAAAATGGAGTAGTTTAACGCAAGCATCATTATATTCTAGTTGTAGCAAGAGCGTTACGATTTCAATCTCATGTACCTCTAACTTTATATAGAGAATGTGTCTTGACAGCTTTCTACCTCATCAATAAGCTTCCATCACCATTATATGTGTGTTGACAGCTGTTTGCCTCATCAATAGGCTTCCGTCACCATTATTATCTTCTAAATCTCCTTTTGAGTTATTATATAATATTCCACCTATCACTTGATCATTTGAAAGGTTTTGCTTGTCTATTTTGTTAATCCTGCTCATAAATTTTATGCTCATGCCAGACGTTACGTTTTTGTTGGGTATCCTACTGGTCAAAAGGGTTACAAACTTTATGATTTGGATTAAATTTTTGAGATGTCAAATTTTTAGAAACTGTTTTTCCATTCTCAACTTCACCAAATCCACATTCTATGTTCTCTTCCGATTACATGAAGAATTGGCAGTATATACCATCTTCCACTAGTATTTCACTTCAATCATCCTCGTACCATGATGTACATAAGCCCACATCTTATGAAACATCAGAAACATCACCCACAAATTCTGAAACTTCACCTTCAATTGAACCTACTCTTGCCCTTGATATTGCAACTAGCCCCTCAACTGAATCGACAACACCTTTTTCCACTCCTACATATCTTTCCGCACCTCCCATACGACAATCTCTCCGCACTAAGCAACCTCCGGCATGGCAAAAAGACTACATACTATCATCAAAAGTCGATCACTCTAACTGACCACCAAGCTCCCAATCAAGTACTCGTTATCCTCTTTCTCATTTTCTTTCATACTCTCGTTTATCGTCTGCACAATATACCTTTTTGGCTAACATTATATCTCATACCGAGACTACCTCATATGATCAAGCAATCCTTGATCCTCACTTAATACAGAATTACAAGTGCTCAAACAGAACAATACATGGAGTTTGGTACCTTTTTTTAATGGACATGAATCCATTGGTTGCAAGTGGATCTATAAAATTAAGTACAAGTCAGATGGTACAATTGAACGATATAAGGCTCGTCTCATTGCTAAAGGATACACTCAAGTAGAGGGTACTGATTATCAGGAAACTTTTTCTCCTACAACCAAACTTACTACACTTCGTTGTCTCCTTACTGTTGCTGTTGCACGCAATTGGTTTGCCTACCTGTTAAAATGCATTTATTCACGGTGACTTGAATGAAGAAGTGTATATGGAACCTCCACTTGGTTTTCGCCGATAGGGGGAGACGTTGTATGTAGACTACACAAATCCCTCTATGGTCTCAAACATGCATCAAGAAATTAGTTTCTCACATTTTCAGAAACTATTCAAAAGGTTGATTACAAACAATCAAAAGCAGACAATTCTCTTTTCACCAAGGCCCAAGGTACTTTATTTACTGCAATTTTCATGTATGTTGATGGTATACTTATTACAGGAAATGATCTTAAAGAAATCGAGCATCTCAAAAGGTTCCTTCTTAAACGCTTCCGCATCAAAGATCTTGGGAATTTGAAATATTTTGCCATTGAGTTTTCCATATCACATAAAGCTATTTTCATGTCTCAAAGGAAATATGCATTAGACATTTTACAAGATTCAGGACTTCTAGGGGTGCGCCCAGACAAGTTTCTAATGGAACAAAATCTGAAACTTACTCCTACACATGGACATTATTATTGAGCGATCCAAACAAGTATAGAAGTTTAGTCTGTAGACTAATTTATCTTACTGTTACAAGACCTAACATAGTCTACTCTGTTCGCACACTAAGTCAATACATGCACGAGCCTTGAAAACCTCATTGGGATGCTGCTGTACGGGTGCTCAAATATATTAAGGGTACTCCAGGTCAAGGTTTATTATTCTCTTCCTCCAATAATCTTACTTTAAAGGCCTTCTGTGATTCGGATTGGTGAGGTTGCAATGCTATACGGAGATCAGTTGCATGATATTACATTTTTCGTGGAAATTCTCTTATCTCATGGAAGTCCAAGAAACAATCGAATATTTCAAGATCGTCGGCAGAAGCTGAATATCGGGCTATGGCTAACACATGCTTGGAGCTCACATGGTTACGCTACATTCTACAAGATCTAAAAGTCCCACAAGAAACACCCACACAATTATTATGTGACAATCAAGCCGCTTTCATATTGCAACAAATCATGTCTTTCATGAACGTACAAATTATAAGCTGGGATGATCAGTCCATCATATGTACCTACACGCTTTTAGTTGGCAGATATATATACAAAGGCATTGGAAAAGGATCAGTTTGTGACACTACGCAACAAGTTGGGACTTCATGATATTCATTCTTCTATTTGAGGGGGAGGGTTAAAAAATATTATATTGATATCTCATATTTACTTTCCTATCTAGTGTAAATTAGATCTCACAGAATATGGATCACTGATTTGGTGGCTTAAAACTAGGCATAGATTGATGTGTATATATATGTTGGTATTTTGTAAATGTAAACACACAACTTCAAACAATTTTCTTCTCCTCTAAAGCTTAACTGCTCCTTAAGTTTCATCACCGTTTCTTTCTTTAGTCAAATGTTGCCTCGAGCATCATTCTTGGAAAAAGAAAAATACAGGTCTAGTCCTTATTCAAAATTTTCGAGCAGTTTACTGTATAAAACTAAAGTTGAAGCTAGTACAAGACCACATAAGGTATTTCTCCTAAAGCTCAGTTTTGCGAAGATTGACATCTCTTTTCTCTTTTTTCTCGAGCTCTTGTAATCAATCGCTCATATATCCATTTTGTTCTGGCTAGTGAAGTGGGGATATATATTGGGAAACTACCAGCTATATCCATTTATAAGTAGATCATTACAAAAATTGGCCAATTCATAAAATATTACTAAGAATAGATTGGGTGCACCTTAAGAAAGCTTGAATCTCAATTTTGGGATGATTCGGTGAGGTTTTGAGGTGGTTTGAATTGAAAATTCGAAGTGAAAACTAAACATAAAAAAATGATATGTGTATCACACTATATATTATTTGTGTATCGTATATGTATCATATTTGTATCAATTGTGTATCACATGTATATTCATGTATACCTGTGTATGTGTGAGATACATGCGTGATACATTTTTGATACATGTATCGCAGAAGAATTTTTGAACTCGATTTAATTACGAATTTTTGATACAAAACCAATCCAAATCACTTCTAATCTTTCACAAATTTTGTATGTTGACTTATCTATATGTTTTCAATGAATTTCAACTATACCCATTGAAAAACTTTCTTTTTTGCTTAGATTTTTGGAATATTCTTTTTTTATTTCATCACCTTATTTGCTACCTCATTCATGAAATTTCCTTTCCGTCATGCATCTAATGTTGCTAATCACGCTTAAAAATATGGAAGGAGATTTTTGCATGTGATTTTTTGAGAGAAAGAACCTTATTTATTTGGTTTTTTAATTTTTATATGTGTTTGACTAGTTTTGGTAAGTCTATGACTAATGGCCGGAGGTTGTTAAGTTGAGACTTTTGGGACATTTGTGTAAGTTTCCCTAAATTTACACTTAATGATAAATAGTAAAGTTATCAATCGCTCGTATGTCCATTTTCTTTTTTTTTTTTTGGTTCAAAGGTGCATATTTGCATTACTTAATCATAGATGAAACTGCCCGTTAGGGCTAACAAAACCATTGTTTGTAGTTGGGTACGTGTTACCCACGTTCCCCATTGTTCTACTATTACTATTACAGACCATAATGTTTCTTTCAAACAAAGTTCCTGTGATGTCTGCCCAAAACACATTGTTGACAAACACCGGAGGAACTAATGTTACAAAAATTTCTTCAAAAAAGGTCCTTTTTGCTCCTTCCTTTGCTATCAGGTCAGCTACTTGGTTGGTCTCTCTGTACGCATGCTTCACCACCACGTCGCCTAGTCTTTGGATGATTGACCTGCATTCAAGAATGATAGAGTCAAAATAGAGGTTACTGTTAGTTAACATTGTAATTACCTCCGTTGAGTCTGTGTTTATTTCCAGCGGTGTTATTTTTTTTTCCTCCGCCAGTTGTAGACCTTTGAGAAGAGCTAGCAGCTCTGCTTGTGTGTTGGTGGTGTATTGGACTGATCCTATGAACCCCAGAACCCAGTTCCCTCTTGCATCCATAAATACCCCCACCTAGGCCTCCCTTGCCTGGGTTCCTCATTGCAGCTCCATCACAGTTCAGCTTGAATGAGTTGACTGTGGGTGGTTCCCATTTTACCTGGATTATTTCCCTGTTTCTTGTTTCTCTTTTCAGCATTAATGTGGCAAACTCAGTAGCCTTTGCTATTGAGCATTTTGAGTCAACTCTGTCTTTTCTGTTATTGAAGATGTTGTTGTTCCTTGTTAACCATATTTGCTAGAAACAGAAGGGTATGAGTTCAGCCCAAGAGATTATGTTGTTGTAGTCTTTCTTTTTCAGAGTGGCCCAGGTATTAGGCCATTCTGTGGAACTGAAGACAGGTATGGAAGTGTTGGCTTCCTTCTTGCTTTTTGAGATAATATCATTCCAAAAGGTTTGAGCATTGGGACATTCAAAGAAAATGTGGGCTGAGGATTCATGTGCAAGGTTGCACTGTTGGCATGTGGGGTTTGGTTGTATTCCCACATGATGGAGGTAGGTCCCAGTGGGTAGTCTTTCATGGAAGAGAAGCCAAAAGAAGGATTGGATTTTTTTTGGTACTCTTAACTTCCATATCCATGTGAAGTTGTGGGTCCTACTTTCATGGTCTTGTTCTAGTAGGAGATATGCTGACTTTGTAGAATGTATACCATTTGCAGTTGCACCCTATATCAATCTGTCTTCCTTGACTGGGTTGGAAGGGATAAAAGTGTTTTGGAGTGAGTTTTGCACATTTTGGGGGATGGTAATGGAGAGAGTTGATAGGTCCCACGCCCCATTTTGGTGTACATTTGCAACTGTTTTTGCCATGTCTTCTCTGGTTAGAGGACCCTGAATTAAGGATCTTATGGCTGGGAGGCTGTTGATCCAGGGGTCCTCAAAGAAATTAACTTTGTTTCCAGTGTAGACAACCCATCTTTTTGCTTTCATGCATGTTTCCCACCCTTTTAAGATGCATTGCCATGTGTGGGTCTTGGCCTTTTTTGGTGGGTTTCTCCAGTTGCAGTGCTTTGCAATAAGAGTGTTGGCCCAGAGGGATGAGGGATTTTGGAACAGCCTCCAAGCAAGGCCTGAATGAAGAGCTTTGTTTTTTAGGTCTGCTTTCTGCATGCCCGGGCCTCCTTTGTCTTTGGGCTTTGTGACTGTGTCCAGGACACAAGGTGCATTTTCTTTTTATTAGTAGTGGTGCCCCAGATGAAGTTCCACTGAACCTTGTCAATTTCCTTACATGTTTTCGTTGGCAATTTGATGTATTGCATGACATGGTTCGGAATTGAGTTCAAAGAGGCCTTAGCCAGAGTGGTCCTGCCAGTCATGTTAAGCATGCTCGTTTTCCATCCTGCCATTTTTGAGTGAAGATTGTCAATAATAAATTGAAAATCATTATGGGTGGGCCTTTTGTGAAACATGGGGAAACCTAGGTACTCGCCAAAGGTTGAGGATGCTTTTATGGAAAGGGAGTTGGAAATGATTTCCATTTGATGAGCCTGACAGTTTTTGCTGAAACAAACCTTAGATTTGTGAAGGTTTATATACAAAACATATAAAGACTGCACATTAAAGGGGGAAACACATAAGCATATAAGGCTCAAGTATACCTTCTCAAACAAAAGCACATAAATAGCATGACTTGCACATACTTTTTAGGTCTGATTTAAAGCACATAAAGACGAGGGAAGTTAATTGTTGAGGCAGCTTAGTTTATTACATAACTCAGATAAGAAGTCCGAATCAGGCCTGCCTGCTGGTTGTAGCAATCAATGAAGCGGATTTAGTTTTACAATTATTATCCTAAGGCTTGCCTGAGTACTTGGACGGAGTCCTATAGGCATGATGTCTATTCAATTCAGAAAGGGATGAGACAGTAAAACTCGAAATAGATTGTTTGAAATCCTATAGGCATGCTTGCTAAACCTTGTTAAGTAAGGGGATTAGATTATTAAAAAAAAGTTCAGAAGGGACAAAAATAAATTAGACTAGTCACAGGTCCTGCAGGTGATAGTATCTACTATTACTGATTTTTAATCCCTAAAAACAGGATATCTAATATTGAATGGGAATGAAAGAATCAGATTTTATTTAAGAATCCCTGCATGCATGATTTCTATATGTAATTTGAAAGTGCAGAGTTAAAGAAGTCCTATAGACATGATTTCTAATGCAGTTTGAAAGTGCAGAATTAAAAGAAGTCCTATAGACATATTTTCTAATGCAATTTGAAAGTGCAGAATTAAAAGAAGTCTTGTAGACATATTTTCTAATGCAGTTTGCAAGTGCAGAATTAAAAGAAATCCTATAGGCATATTTTCTAATGCAGTTTGCAAGTGCAGAATTAAAAGAAGTCCTATAGGCATATTTTCTAATGCAGTTTGCAAGTGCAGAATTAAAAGAAATCCTATAGGCATATTTTCTAATGCAGTTTGCAAGTGCAGAATTAAAAGAAGTCCTATAGGCATATTTTCTACCCTTGCATGCATAATTACCCAACCCTTTTTTTACTAGCCAGCCTCAAATGTTCATTACAAGTTATTACAAACCAGGAAAGATAAATTACATCAGAAAAATACAAAGAAAATTACAACCAAAGGAAGCCTGATTCTTGACTTCCTCTCTGAGTTATGAGATAAACCAACTCAAAGACCACTGATCCAAAGCCTTTCTCAGACTTGAGTGTGTCAGAGTTTCCTAAGGGCCTCAATATGACCCCGGGCAGTGCTCACACCCAAGTTCCACAACCAGAATAGGGACAAGTGCAGTGTGAAGTGCCAACACTCATGTGTCCAAGTTCAGAGGGAGCTCATGGGTCCCAAGGCAGGGCTCACACAAGGGGGGCAGAACTTAAGTCTAAGAAGATAGTGCAAGTGCAGAAACAGAGGAATAAAGGAGAGGGGTAAAGGGTGGTAGGGAAACAGTTACAGAGTTGACAACTTCATACAAAAAGGGTTCAGGGGTTGGGAATTGCAAAGAGCCTATGTACTTAGGCAAGAGTCAATTCCAGGCATGCACAGCAACAGGGGTGTTGTCATGCCTGTATATCAACTAGAACACACACATATAATGGTAACATAGAGGTAATGATCCTAGGAGGGCCAAGTTTGAGTCATGTTCAGCAATAATCGATGCTGTCATGCCCCAAACCACCCATAAGCATAAAATAGATTGGGGTAGGGATTTAGGATTCATACTGCACTGATTCAAAACAAGGGAAAAGAAATTACAGCATGCAAATAAAGATACTGAAATAGATACAAGCAGCAGGCGGACTAGATTGCAAAAAAAAACATTAAGTTTCCAAGTTGTTGTTGATGCTGAAAACTTAATTAGAACATACCAGTTTAAAGAAGCAAAATGTAGTAAAGAAAAGCTGCAGGACTTTGAAATATAGCTTTGGCTTTCAAACAGGTCACAGTGCAAGTAGTAAAGCAAGAGAGAGTGTTTTTAGTGTAAGTGCGAGTTTTTTTTAATCGAAAGTGTTCGTGTCCTTGTGTTAATGAGAGAGCAAGGTACTTATAGTTTGAAAACAGGTAGAAAATAAGGCAAGAATCATAGTTTAGCAGTAATTATGGAACTATGTGCTAATTGAAATCAAATCAGTATAAGTACTTCCTTTAATTAAGGAGTTAACTTTAAACGGTAACATGCAAATACTAAGTAAGGAAAGAAATCACACAAGGCTGAATATAATAAATAAGGAAATATTTTCAGCATAGTACAAGTACACAATATGTAATAGAGACTAGGTTCATCAGATTCTAAACAAGGAAAGGTCGGTAAGAATTAAATACCCATGTAACCAAGGTAAGGAAATTAATCAAATTAAGTAGAAAAGTAGGGATCAGAGGTTCACAGGAAAGTGTTCAAATTAGACCAAGAAACAGGGAAATCAGTCCAAAATTGAAGGTCATTTAAGAGGGGAATTCAGCATATAAATAGAGTGCATAAACATTAGGCATGCGAGGCCAAACTATGGCAAAGAGAAACAACATGCAATTAAAATCACATAGTCAGTAGATAGTGAACAATCGAAACATGGCAGTCACATAGGTCAAATTCATTAACTTACTAACAGAGAGAAGAGAGAGTATCAGAAGCATGCAAAGGGTTAAGTAAAAAGGCCCTTCTGAAAAAGTATAGTCGAGTTTCAATGATAGCAGGAAGTCAAAATCACATAAAGAAACAAATGCTGAAACAAAAAGGTTTCAAATCCAGTCAAGCACCTTCAAACAGATGAGTTGCACAAGCAGCTTCAAAAGTTCGAATAGGCCCCCAAAGAAATTAGGGTTTTTGAAACCAATCGAACTCAAAGATGACGAACAAGTAAATCACACAACAAATAGTCTCAGAAACTCGAATGAACCCAAACTTAGGTTTTCAATACCAATCGAGTCTAGGGATGAAAAACAAATAAATCAAACAAATATTAACAAAAATAGATTCAGAAACCTCAAAAGAAATTAAGGCTTTTAACATGCAAACTCCAATAGAAGAACGACATAAGGAAACACAGCAGAACATGTCAGAAATCAGAGAAAGCTTCGATATAACTTAGCAAAAACCCTAATCGGAAAAGATAAGGGGTTTTGAAGGTAGAGTTTTAGGAGAAACTTTTAAAATATGTTTAGAAGTATAGAGCAAACACAGATCTAAAACAGATCTAAAAGAAATCGGAAGAACCTAAAAGGTCAGGGTTTCAGAAGAAACCCAAATGGTGAGAAAGGCTTTGAAAAGCCATCGATCTAAGCAGGAGAGTCAAGAGTCAGACTCGAATAGCCATGGCTGGCCGGAGAAAGGTCAGAGACGACCGGAGAACAGTCATAAACTGAAAACGACCAAGGTCTGGACCAAACTTTCCAGGATCTAGCCTTGAAACCAGGATAACCGGACATGTAGAAGCTGTAGGAGGTGGATACAGGTCTCCGATGGCCTTGGAAGCCATGGATTTGGGAGGTTTCAGGGTTGGAGTTTGATGGCGGCGACTGGGTTTGAGAGGGGTTTGAGAGAGAAAGGGATTCAGAGGCGGCGGAGTGTGTGAGATGGTTAGGGTTAGGGGGTAGTTTGAGATTAAAAAAGGTAAGGGCCGATATTGGCCGTTGATCATTTAGATCAACAGCTAGGATTAGGTAGGGGATCAGGGTTGGGTTATGAAGATGGGTTTGGGTCGGATTAATATGGAATTGGGTCGGGGTAATTGGGCCTCAGATTGCGTTTAAATGGGGTGCCAAATCAGGCTAAAATTGAAATAAAAAATGGGCTAACATTTAAATAGCCACTTTTTCCTATTTGATTTATAAAAAATAGTAAAATAATTTCTGGAAATAAATTAAAGGTACTAAAATGACTAATAGTACATAATTATCAAATTAAAAATATTGGACTTAATTTTTATAGACATAAACACAATTAAATCTAAAAGAGGCTAATATTGCAATTATATGCAATTTAGCTTTAAAAATTCTAAATAAATTTGTAAAAATAAGTAAAAATTATATTAGCCACATTTTAATATAAATATGAAAATCCAATAAATGAATCACCAAAGAATGATAATTTTGGGAATAATTATTGGGTTTTTCTGGATAAAATAGGGCAATAAATTGATTTAAAAATCCTTAAAAATTAAGAAAAAATAGTAAAACATTTGGGCATACTTAATATAGGCATGCACATGCTATTTTGAAAGTATTTTTCATATTAAAAATATATAGGGAAAAATTAGGTATCAACACTCATGTAGGTAGCCACAGTATTCTTTAGGCCAAATGGCATCATCTCGTAACAGCATACCCCTCAGGGCGTAATAAATGCTATTTTCTCCGTGTCCTCTTCGTCCATCCAGATCTGGTGATAACCGGCGAAACAATCTACAAAGGATTGGAGTTCATGCGTGGCGTAGTTATCGTTCAATATGTGTATGTTTGGTAGTGGAAAGTCGTCCTTGGGACTTGCTTTGTTTAAATCCCGATAGTCAACACATACTCTGACTTTCCCATCTTTCTTCGGAACTGGCACAATGTTGGCTAACCAGGTTGGGTACTCAACCACCCCGAGAACTTTGGCTTTGATCTGCTTGGTAACTTCCTCCTTGATTTTCAGGCTCATATCTGGTTTAAACTTTCTGAGTTTCTGCTTCACCGGTGGACAAATTGGATTGGTAGGTAACTTGTGAGCCACTATGGAAGTGCTCAAACCTGTCATGTCATCATATGACCATGTGAAAATGTCCTCGTACTCCCTTAAGAAGCGAATGTACTCTTCCTTTTCTGTTGGTAATAAGTGAATGTTGATGCGAGTCTCCTTAACGATCCCGGCGTCCCCCAAGTTTACTGCTTCTGTTTCGTCCAGATTGGACTTAGGCTTATTCTCATAGTTTTCAACCTCCCTGACAACTTCCTCGGGTATTTCATCTTCACCGGTTGATGCGATTGGGCTTATTACATGTCACAGTCACCGGTTCATCAGGAAAAGTAATAATAACGCTGTAAAAAGAAAAGGTGTGGAAGACAATAATAAATAATAAAGAGCAATGCATTTGAATAAAACTGGAAAAAAATCCAAATAAGTACAGCTCGATGAATCGAGCATTTATTATGAAACAAGTAAGTCTTTTAAAAAAAATTACTGAAAATCATAGATGCCTAGAATGGCTATAGATATAAAATCTGCCAGGCTACCTAGGGACTCGGCGGGCCCGGGACGGTGTGGTAGTCTAGTTCCTGCGAGCAACTCCTTTCTCCACAGTCCGAATAGTGAGGCCTTCTTCCTCCTCCTCCTCAATTATTGAGCTGCAATCCATGTCTTTGTCCTTCAAGAATAAATTCCTCAGCCCAGCTAATGCTTCTTCTTCTGCAGTTCCCCATATTGTATCAGCTTGGTGAAAACTTTGACCCAGATGTGGTACTGGTTGCTCGAGAGGGTAATAAGGTCCACGCCATGTAGGCGACCAATCATCATACTCCTTCCATGTATACTGGTATCCGAGCCCAAAGGTAGTGCCATGACCCTTCAGCCGTATCGGTTTAATGATACCCTGGAGATTCTTCCCAAGCCCTTTGCCGAGTTCATACCTAGACCATGCCAGTTTGCTCTCTATTTTACTGCTCCACCATTTATCTTTCTCGACGGCATTGACACGTTCAATGTGGTGATAAGTTTCCCCTCCTAGCCTTCTTCTATTTCCAATAACCAGGATGGTTTGACTGGTGCAAATGGGGTTACTCCCGTCTCCGTGAATGACCACCCCCTGACGATTCCATTCGAATTTCACGGCTTGATGTAGTTTGGATGTCACAGCCCCAACGACATGGATCCATGGTCGGCCTAATAGAAGATTGTATGAGGCCGGTATGTCGAGCACCTGAAACTTGACGTCGAACCAAGTTGGCCGGATCTGAAAGCACAGGTTAATTTCCCCTATCGTGGCCCTTTGAGACCCATCAAAAGCTTTCACATTCATGCTTCCTGCCCGTATTTCATGAAAACCTTTGTCCAATTTTTTCAGCGTGTCCAACGGACAAATATTGAGGCTTGAACCTCCGTCAACCAAGACCCTGGCAATGAAGTAGTCTTCGCATCACACTGTAATGTGCAGTGCCCTATTGTGATTCAGACCCTCAGGTGGCAACTCATCCTCGTGGAAAGTGATTTTGTGTCTTTCCAACACCTGTCCTACCATATTAGACATCTCTCCACTGGTGATATTATTGGGCACATAAGCTTCGCTCAACACTTTTATCAAAGTGTTCTTGTGCACTTCTGAACTTTGTAACAGTGACAGGATGGATATCTGAGCTGGGGTTTTGTTCAAATGATCAATAACGGAATACTCCCTTGCTTGTACTTTCCTCCAAAGGTCATTTGGACCTGTTTCAATGACAGGCTGCCTGGCAGTGGCGACCTTACTTGGTCCTCCAGGTGCTCAGGTGTATAGTTTTCCCGGTCCTAGTCATTCCTTGTGCGGCATCAGATTCCTCTATCTTTGCCTTTCCTTTTCGCCTATCTTCTTGCAACATAATCCCAAGGTATTGCTTTTGAGTGAAAAGGAGGTATAGTTGATACTGTCACTGTGAAAGGTGCGACCACTTCTACTTCAAACGGGACAGGGGTGGCCTCTACCTCAAATGGAACTGATGTGGCTACCTCAACCTCGATTGGCGACTGAGTCTGTACTACAATAGGAGTAAGTGTGACTGAGGGTTTAAAGTCATCACCTTCCCGAATAAGCCCAATCGACCCCTCAGGATCCCACTCATCGTTCGTCTCTATCACATGTATTCCACCACCTCTATGATCAGGGAGGGGGTAATTGCGAACATTGGCTGTGGCTTCCTTTGCCTGTATGACCTTGTTGTCAATCAGCGTCTGAATCTTATCTTTCAATGCTCGGCACTCGTGAGTGGTGTGCCCCTTCATACCAGAATGGTACGCACAAGTTTTGCTAGGATTGACCCATTGGGATGGATTCTCTAATGCCACAGCGGGAACGGGAGTGACGTAACCTGCAGCTTTCAACCTTTCATACAGCCGGTCGATGGGTTCAGCAATAGCGGTGTATTGTTTGGGTGGCTTGCGGTCAAAATTGGGTCTTGGTCTTGGATAATTTTAGCGAGTTGGAGATGACTGGAAATGAGATGGTTGGGAGTTATAGGTATGATAGACAGTGGCTGGTTGGGAATATCTGGGAGATGATGGTTGATATGTGGGTGGTGGTGCTTGGTATGTGGATGGAGGTGTTTGATAGGTAAGTGGAGAGTTTGGACCTTGAGCCACCATTACTGCCCCAATGTCTTTCTTCTTTGATATGCCTTCTGATTGCAATGCCTTATTTGTGGCCTGCAAGGCCTCAAAATTCGTTACCATCCCGCTTTTGATGCCTTCCTCGATTCTTTCCCCAAGTTTGATGATATAGGAGAATTTATGATTTTCAATAACCATCAACCACTTCGTAATACTGCGGGTCCTGTGCTCTCACGAAGAACTTGATCATCTGTTCTTCGTCTAAAGATGGCCTGACCTTGGCCGCTTCCGACCAGCGGGTAGCATACTCGTGGAAAGTCTCAGTGGGTTTCTTCTTAAGATTCTGGATGTAGAAAACATCGAGTGCATTTTCTGTGTTGAACCTGAATCGGTCCATGAAATCTGATGCCATACACACCCAGTTGGACCATTTCTTAGGGTCCTGGCTGATGTACCAAGACAAATCATCTCCCGTAAGACTCCTCATAAAGAGTTTCATCCAGATCTTTTTCGTCTTTTCCGACTCTAACAAGCTTGTCACAATAGGTCCTTAGATGAACCCTAGGATCACCTATACCGTCAATCATCTCGAACTTAGGAGGTATTTACCCCTCCGACAGTTCCACATCTGGCTGTATGCATAGGTCTTCATAATTCAAACCTTCTATCCCCTTGCCACCTTCGATACCCTGAGCCCGACTTGTCAATTTCTTGAGTTCTTCATCTATGTTTTTAATGAGCCGGTCCTTCTCCGAGGATTCTGTTGCATAGGAAGTTGGTTGAGTAGAGTGAGGTATGGTCTCCACATATATGGGTTTGTTTCGATGAGTGCCAGGGACTTGGGTGTAGTGATGGTCATTGGTTGAGTTTTGAGGATCGGGAATGGGTTGTGGTGTGTTTTGGGGAGTGTGGTAAGTGGCGGTTAGTGGGTACTGGATTGGTTGGTGGTGGTGTTGCGGTGGAGTTGGTATTGGTAAGGGATTGAGATTTTGAGGTGGGGTTGTGTATTGATGTGGTTCCGGAGGGTTTTGTGGGTGTTGGTTTGATGTGTTTTGGTGAGGTGCTGGGTTCTTTGTGTTTTCTTGATTGATGTCGTGGACATTCAGGGTTAGTGATAAGTTCGCCAAGTTGCGAACCTGCTCAAGCTCTCCTTGTAGCTCCAGTATCTTTTGTTCCAATCTCAAGACTAGATCATTTGGTGCCGGAGTACTCCGACCGTCTGAAGTTTCTGCGTTCTCAACATTCTCCTTTCGAATACCACTTAAGTCGTCCATTTTTGTTTTTCCTTTTCCTTTTGTATTTCTTGGAGGAGGAGGAGGTGGAGGGCCTCTAGATATGGTATGATACGCTGATGATGCCAGTATGAGTGAACCAACCTAAGAGGATGGGAATAATCAAAAATAAGGAAAAACAAAAAAAGGTAACAAGTTAGTGAGGATTCTGAAGTGTTGCAGTATTTAAACACATATTGCGGGAATGTAAATATGCTTCCTAATTTGGGAGCCCCGTTGTGCCCGAGGTAGGCCTAGAGACAAATAGATTTGGAGAACTTTAGATGCCAACAAATGCCTCATTTCATAATATGAAAAATAGACGAATCCCAAAACGACACTAAGATAATAGAAAAATAAGTCACTATTAGCACTTGGCCTTATTACATTTTAGGAAAGCGAATAAATCTAGCCTATTTGGTCCCAGAAGGACCTTCCCCAGATTTGATCTTCCTGACTCCATCGTACAGGTCCCTTAGTTGGCGCAGACCCAGCAGCAAGTAGGCTCTGGCTCGATGTCCTCCTTCAGTTCCTTCAGCGTTCTGGCAATCCTCAATCCTCTTTATGACTTTGCCCTCCAGCTCTACTATTCCTCGCTCCAGATATTCCAACTTCTTGTTGGAAGTGACTGCCATTTCCTTCCATTCTTCGATCAACCTCACATTCCTCTCGTGTATTTCCCGGTGCTTATTCTCAGAGTCATGGACCCTCTTGCGCAGCCTGTTGTATTTGACTTGAGCTTCAGCTTCTTCGTCTATGATTCTATTCCCTCGACCGGCTCCTGGCATCACCATTCCCTTTAGATTGTCTTCTAACCATGCCGGGTAGAGAGGTTCGCACCCTGCATGATACCTGTCAGGCTCAATGGTGTTTTTTTCCACAATGATCTTACAGTGCCACATGTGCTAAGCTTGGCACTTGTAAGGGACGTCGTCGTCTTGAAAGTCTGCTCTGAAATGACTCATCTTGGCAACCCTTGGTACAACCTGTTTCCTGCCTGCTTGCCTCATAACTCGGATAGGGACATAAGGGTATATTCCTCTCAACCCAATCAGCACCAAGTGTGGAGCGTCCCTGGATCTGATGATAAATTCGTATGTTGGGAACCATTCAAACATCCATTGCACTTGCTCCTCGGTCAGATTGTCGAAGAACTCTACCCACTCTTTGGCATTTTTCAGCTGAGCAAACCTGTCCGAAATGTAGGTCACCCGCTTGGGGTGATGGAAGGCAATATGGTCATTCCAAGCCCTTCGCGGAAATTCTTGGCGATACTGGCCCCTTTGAAGCTGTTCTAATAACCACAACTGCAGCAACAGGTTACAACCCTCGAAATGCTTGACCCCTCATTGACACCGCTCTAGAGCCCTGTAGATGTCGGCTATGATCATGGGGACTATGGTGTATGTCTGTCCATTTATCCCTTCCATCAAAGTCTTGGCGACCATGGCCAACCTAGTATGGATTCTTTCGCTTTTCATCGGGAATACTACCAGGCCCAAGAAGCACACAATGAACACGAACACTCTGCAGTGGATGTGGCCCAGAGAAGTGATAGAGAGCTCGTCATGGAAGGTACGGTATGACTTGCTGTGGCCATACCTCTCATACAGATATTCGAAGGGTATGTAAGATTCCTTCAGGCATCCTAAGTCAGCATTTTTCTTCAGCCCCATCATCTTTAAAAACCCTTTACCAGTAGGGTTCTCCGACACCAATAACCCAGGGCTATCCCAAGTCAATCCCGCAAGTCCTCCAATTTCTTCTAGAAGTGGCATCATTTCTATGTCGCCAAAACGGAACAAAGCCATTTCACTATCCCAGAACAAAGTGGCAGCCTCGATCAACCTATTGTTTGGCTCAATGTCTACTAGAGAGGGTACATTGCCCAAGTACTTTCTTACGTGTTTCTTGTCACTTGAGGAAAGTTCCTCCCACCAATCTAGTAGCAATGGTGGAATGTTTCTAACCATACGGAATCTGGGGACCTCGTGCCTTATTTTCTACAAAATAAAAGGGTTAGTCCCTTCTCCCCCACCAGACTCGACTATTTGTACATTCATGATTGGCATATTGGCATTTAGTTCTCCAAATTAATGCACAGAATGTGGTTGTGTCCGTTGGGATTATGGAAACCCCGGTGGACTTCTGGATAAGGCTCGTCTTAAAGGATTATTATGTGGACAACATATTAATCCGACTAGGTTTGACCATGATGCATGCACAATTACGATCAGAGTAAGGTTACTATGGGGGTCTAGACTGGTACCCTCAAGCGGACAACTTGAGGGAGAAAGGCACAGAACCGTCGACTGCACTACTGATCGACTAGTTTTACCGCAAATAAGCCTTTCCGAATTTAAGGGTAATAAATTAGAAGAGCACAACCACTCATCAAGCGTTGCTATAGGATTTTGATACGCACGAGTGGAGTATGATGCAGTATATGCAACAATAATAGCATGTTGTCAAGTATTTGGTAAGAAAATAATAAATGCAATATTTAAATAATTGAAATACATTTACAAAAGAAGAAAACAAAGAGACAAGTCAGTTTCAGGAAATAAAATAAAACATAAATGCTTGAAAGCAGTTAAATTCAAATAAGGGGAAAGGGTATACGTGATAGAGCATGCTTAAGCTAATTAACAAAAATAAGTTTGTTATGGTAAGAGCCTAAATAATCCCCAACAGAGTCGACATGCTGTCGCGCCCCCTTTTTTTATCCTCGCGGAGAACGTCTGGGTTTCGACATTTCATGGGGGAATAACTCTTTTCCTTTTGGGAATTGGGTATTTGAAGAGTCGCCACCTAACGAATTATGGTGCGTTAGGGCACCTTGAGCAATTAACTTATGGACTAGTTTGCATTACCAGAGATTTAGGGTAAGGGCTCGAAATAACCTTGAGGGGAAGGTGACAGGCACCTCTCGCGGTCCACAACGGTGGGTCCCGGCCGAGCTTAAACTCATGTGAATTAATCATTTTAACAGATAAACACATACTTGCAAGTAAATGCATGTTTTGACATTCTAAGCACATGTATGGTTCAAGTAATGAAACAAGGGAAAAGATTTGAACAAGTTGCACATATATAAAGAAAAGTAAATTCATTTAAACAACGGGAATTGGGAAAAAGGGGTCCTAGGTTGGTTAGTCTATAGGATCACACCCACAGAATGTACGGTAATCACTCCTCGATGAGGGGCTACACGTGACATTAGCGCGTAGTCATCATATCCTTACTACCCAATTCCCTCCCCTTGGTCATAGCCTAAAGCGTTCTAGCAACCTTGAAAGATATCCTATGCGTGCTTTACCCGTCCCTTCCTTGTGGCCCTGGAGGTGTTTAGGACCTCTAATTTAGGTAGTTCTAGACCATCTTAAGGTGTTTAAAGGAGAAAAGTCTAAGCATCAACCAAAACAATTAGGACTGCATTTAAAGGGGAACAATTAAAGGCTCACATTTAACCTCCACAAGCAGAAAAAATAAGTGCACGTCTCAAACAACAGTTTTAGGTATTTAAGAGAGAAACCTTAGAACATGATATGTAGGTGAGCTGAGAGTATACAGTATTGAATTAGGACCAAATGTCAAAGACATATTCAGCTTGCCTACTGATTTTAGACCTGTTGAATATGAGCAATCACAGATAACAGAACATGGTTTCACAGTTGCAAAATTTTAATCGCCCTATAGGCTTGCCTATACGTTTAACAGTGAAGTCCTATAAGCATGGTATCTATTATTGATCAGGAATGCCGTAAAACAGTAAACAGTTTCGAACGAGCGATTTGAATCCAATAGGCATGCTTTCTACTGATATTGATTGAGAAACGAGTAGGTTAGTTAATCTGATTCAGAACTTCCAGGCGTGAGTTAAAGTTATGCCGATTTTAGATCCTATAGGCATGATTTCTATTAAAGCCGGTTTTAATCCTATAGACATGATTTCTAAGGAGATAAATTTGAATACGTGCTGTAATGGAAACTGAACTTCAATTACTTTACACCCTATAGGCATGATATCTAATTATAGAGCTGATTTAGATCTTATAAGCATGGCTTCTAATTGTGTGAAAATAAAGCATGCAGAATCCATTTAAACCAAAGCAGATCCTATAGGCATATTATCTAACAAACACATTTTTTGAATCGAAATAGACCCTATAGGCATGTTATCTACCCGATTTTACCCACAATATGCAACTATCCACCCCTTTTCACTAATCACCCCAATGTTTGTTTACAATAATTATTACAGACCAAGAACTGAATATAAATTACATAAATAAAATAGAAGCTAAGCTATAGGGAGCCTGCAGTAGGCCCAAATGATTTCCAAGCCTCCAGTAGTCTCAAATGCCAAAGTTCCATAGCCAATTTCCTGTCTAGGTGTGTCAGAGTTCCCTAAGGACCTCAAGGGTCCCGGGCAGTGCTCACACGTAGACCTTTTTCAAATAATAACTGATTTAGATGCAGTGTGGAAATGCTAGCCCTGACATGGTAGAGTTTAGAGAGATCTCAAGGATCTTAAGGCAGTACATATATCAGAGGGGCAGGACCTAGTATTCTAAGAGTAAGTGGAAGTGCATAATGGTTTGAAAGAGTTTAATGGAAAGGTTTTAGGACTGTAAAGAACTTCTAAAAACCATTAGTGATAAAACAGTTTGAGGGAAAGTGTAAAGAAGCAATTTTGCAATCAGAACACAATGCAAAGAACAAACAAGCTTTAGGAAGTAACTTTGGCAAGAAGCTTTCACACAAAGGGAAGAGGGATTGGGAACATAGAGAGTACACCTTAATGGCACACGGACAACAGGACACATAGGGTTTTGAGGGGGTTCTATAGAACTAGTAGATAGAATGCAGGTCATGCAGCAAAAATCACAACAGAAAAACATGTTGAAGACATCTAAAACACACAGCTAGAATCACTTTAAAGAGATTGACTAACTTAGCAGGAGTGAGGCAGAACATGCAAGAATTTATGCTAGGCAAGTATTACAAGTGAGGGCATGCTAATTACACAAGAAAGCAGAGTTTAGAAAAAATAGTAGTTAATCAAACAGTCTTAGTTACATATGTAGATATGTTAAACAAAATAGCAAACATGCAAGTAAAGTGGAAACATACTAATCACAGGTTTGAATAGGCAGTATTAGACATGCTTGGATAAGCAGTAAACAGAAACATGAATAGACTTAGGCCATATGAACTAAGCAGTAGATAAACACATAGGTTTTGATTCTAAAAAAATTAATCAGAAGCATACCTAGTTAAAGAAAGAAAACACAAGATGTGAGCAAGGTATTGTGCAATTTCCAGCCTTGGCTTGCAGCCGACTAGAATAACAAAGATCACAAGTGACAAAGAGAGCAGAAAGAGAGCCATTTTAGAGTGCAAAAGTGTAGTTTTTTTGAACTGTTGTTCGTGTCTGAAGTGAGAATAGGAGGGAGTTTATATAGTAATCAAGAGTTAAACAAAATAAGGTAAGGGATCAATTAAGTAGCAATCAGGGAAATTCATGAAATCAATCACATGTAAAATCAGTAAGTCTTCCCTTTAATCAAGGGATAATCAATCAACGGTAAAAGAATAACAGATATTTAAGGAAGAAAATCGAGTACGGCTTAAGTATAGAGTAGGTAATTATGGGTGAATGAACAGGAGTTTCAATTGAGGAAACAATCAGTAAGAATCAGCAAAATAACAAATAAGGCAAGGGAAAACTAATTAAGGCAAGAAGTTCAATCAAACCGAGTAGAGAGGTAAGAATCAAAAGTTTTGTTAAGGAAAAGAGTTCAAATCAAACCAGGAAATAAGAACTTCAGAACAATCAATGGTTCAATCAAAGAGAAAATCACGTAAGGAGTCAGCAAGTTTCGCAGACAAAATAAGGTAAGAAATGAATAGTCAGGATTCGACACATAATTTTAACGAAACAATTGTTAAATCAAGAAAACGACACTGATTTAAGGAGAAAGATATAGGTCTTAACATGAATAGTCAGAATGAACACAAACATAGAAAAGTTGAACTAAGAAACTCAGTAGAGGCATATTAGGATAAGAAAACCACGAGACATCTAAATGGCTGAAGAAAAAATCACAAGAACCAAGGCAAGGACACAGTCAGTACACTAGTAATCAGAAACCAAACGAAGAATGTAAAAAAAAATTAGGGCTTTTAATATAAACGAGTTAAGGATTAGAGCAATCCTAACGAAATCGGTTAAAACATATAGAAACAGAAGATTAAACACTCAAAATTACCAAATGTTTTGGAACAAGAAATTTCCGGAAACCCTAGTTTAAAAAAAATGAAAAATCATTCGAAAATCATACGATTCTTGTATAAAAACAAAAGGTTATTGTAAAGCTCATATGAAATAGGTCTAAACCATTTCAGATCTATACAGATCTAAGAAGTTCAGAAGAAAGAAATTAGGGTTTCGAGAAGAACAATCACAGAGATGAAAAAGCAAACCTAGAAACCCGTAGATATAAAAATATCTCACCCGGAACCAAACCAGGACAGCCTGAAACAGGCAAGAAATGGCCATAGATGCAAGCAAACTAACCCTGGTCCCTTGAGGACCTTGGAGATGGTGATACCAGTACAAGAGAAGCTACTAGAGGCCTGGGGATGGTGAGAAGCCACCATAGATAGCCATAGATGAGTGACGGTGAGGTCCGGTTAGGGTTAGGTTTGAGAGCTTTTGAGAGAGGAGAGGGATTTCAGGGCGGTGTTTAGTGAGGAAATGAGAGGGTTTTGGGGGATCGTTTGGTTTATTTTAGGTAAGGGTCAATCTGGACCGTTGATCACAATGATCAACGGCTAGGATTTACCCGGGTATTGGGTTGGGGCAGATGGGTATTGGGCTGGGTATATTTTGGGTTTAAAATTGGGCTGAGTATTAGGTTAAATTAAGACCAAAATTGAAATAAAATAAGGGCAGATTTTAAATAGCTATTTTTGATAACTAAATAATTTATAAAAAATAAAAAATAATAAATGAATACCAAAAATATCTTTGTGTACTAAAATGATTTAAAATAGTTATTTAACATTTTAAAAACATGAAAGACCATTTTATGCATAAATAATGTAATTATACATTAGTATGGGCTATTATTGCAAAGATGTGCAATTTAGCCTAAAAATGTAAGTATAATTACAAAAATGCACTAAAAATATTTAAACACTATGTTGGCATAAATAATGAATTTAGACGGCTAAATCATCATAAAAGTAATTTGAAGGATAATTATTGAATATTTATATGAATAAAAAGAGAAGAAATAAATTGATTTGGAGCTTTTAAAATTATAGAAAAATTATAAAAATGCTTATGCATGCTTATAACTGCATATATGTTATTTTGAAAGTATATATATGTATTAAAAATATATGAGAAAAAATTGGGTATCAACAATAACTTACTAACCCCAAGAAACTCCTGATCTCAGTCGTTGTGGTAGGATGAGGCCAACTCTGAACTGCCTCGACCTTCCTGGGATCCATCTTGATACGCGCACCTGATACAACATGCCCCAAGAAAGCGACAGATTCTAAACAGAACTCGCACTTGGAGAACTTAGCATATAACTTTTGTTCCCGCAAGGTCTGAAGCACAATCCTCAAGTCTTGCTCGTGCTCCTCCATACTACGCGAGTAGATCAATATGTTATCAATGAATATAATGTCATAAATGAAGATAATGACAAATGAATCAAGATATGGCCTGAACACCTGATTCATCAAATCCATAAACGTCGCCGAGGCTTAGTCAAGCCGAAGGACATCACTAGAAACTCATAGTGCCCATATCTAGTCTGGAAAGCTGTCCTTGGAATATCCGAAGCACAAATCCTCAGCTGATGATACCCAGACCTCAAGTCGATCTTAGAAAACACCCTAGAACCCTGTAACTGATCGAACAAATCATCAATGTGTGGCAACAGGTACTTATTCTTGATAGTGACTTTGTTCAGCTGGCGGTAATCAATCCACATCTGCATACTCCATCCTTCTTCTTCACAAGCAATATCGGTGGACCCCAAGGCAACACACTCGGCCTGATGAACCCTTCTCGATTAACTCCTCAATCTGTTCCTTAAACTTCTTCGGAGCCATGAAGTACGGTGGAATAGAGATAGGTTAGGTGCCTGGCGCCAAATCAATACTGAAATCGATATCATGATCTGGTGGCATGCCTGGTGGATCAGAAGGAAATACATCAGAGAACTCTCGCACCACGGCGCTGAATCAATCATGGTAGTCTCCACAACAGTATACCGAACATAAGCTAGATATGCCCAATAACCCTTCTCGACGATATGTAAAGCCTTCAAGAAAGAGATAACCCGACTAGATGTACTGATAGATGAACCCCTTTATTCCAATCTAGGCAACTATGGCATCACTAAGGTACGGTCTTGGCATGGCAGCCAAGAACGATGTGGTACAGAGACAATCAGTCCAAGCCCAGGATAACCTCAAAGTCGGTCATATCAAGCAACAAAAGATCCGCTTTGGTCTCATAACCACAGACTACATAGGACCGGTAAACCCAATCTACAACAACAGAATCACCCACTGGTGTGGACACATATATAGGAACACCCAAGGACTCACGAGAGACATCCAGAAAAGGAGAAAATAGAGAAGATACATAGGAATAAGTAGACCCTGGATCAAATAGTACCGAAGCATCCCTACTGCAGACAGAAATAATACTTGTGATCGCGACGAATGAGGCTATTGCATCTGGTATAGCTAGAAAGTCATAGAACCTATCTGGAGCACCACCTGGCTGGCTTCCACCTCTAGGGAGACCCCTACCCACCTGCCCTCCACCTATGGCCGACCGGACAGGCGGTGCGGCAGCTAGTGCAGTGATCATGGGATGATGGCCTTGCTATACTGCCTTGCCCCGAAGCCGGGGTCAAAACCTCCTCATATGTCCAAGCTCCCCGCACTCGTAGCAATGTCCCTGTGTGGAAGACGAACAAACCTAACCTAAGGTCTAACCTTGGTGACCCGAATAACCACTGGAAGAACCCTGAATAGCCGATGGACGGTAGGTGCTCTTTGGAATGGCACTGAAGTAGCGCTGCATTGGAGCACCCCGAGCAGGCGGTGGTGCTGAATACATGGGCCTTCTAGACTGGCCCCTCATAAACTAACCTCTGCCCCCAGACGGAGCACCACTGAATCCTCCCGAATATTGAGGCCACTTATCCCTCGGTGCATGCTCTCGGTCCTACTGAAGGATACCCTCAATCCTCTGAGCTATCTCCACAACCTGCTCGTAAGAAGTCCCCATCTCAAACTCTCGATCCATAGTAACCTGGATACCATAATGCAAGCCCGCAATAAAACTCTGCACTCTCAGACATAAGTGCGTGGTGAGACAACGCATAAAATCTCGCCTCATAATCGGTCACGGACATATGATCCTATTGGAGCCACTCGAACAGAACCCTTAACTTTTCACTTTGAGAGGGTGGATATACCTCTCTAAAAAGAGACGTGTGAACTGGTCCCAAGTCAAGGGAAGTGAACCTGCTAGCTTGCTACAGAGATAAGACTGCCACCATCTACGGGCCTTGCCCTCCAACTAAAATGTGGTGAAGTCCACCCCGTTGGACTCCAATACTCCCATATTATGCAGCATGTCCTTGCAATGATCAATGAAGTCCTGTGGATCCTCATGCCGCTCACCGCCAAAGACATGAGGATTTAGCCTGGTCCATCTATCTAGTCGCTTCGACTGCTCAACGGTCGCGGCTGGTCTGGGCTCTGGTATAACCACTGCAACAGGGGGTCTGATAAACAACATTAGCATGCCTTAGAGCCTGAGCGGTGGGGGTTCGTGCTCCCCCTCCTGTCTGAGATATTGTAGGATCTCCTGGAAATAGCCCCGCGTGAGTCATAGAATCCATTAATCGCAACATACGGACCATGACCTCCTAAAATTCCGGTGCAATCATTAAATCCGTCGGGGCCGGCTCAGCTACAGGCGCCTCATCCTGCTCCTCCATGATAGGATCCTCCACTAGATCCACTGGTGGTACAACATGGGAAACTCTAGGATGCCCTCGTCCTCTAGCAGGAGTTGTGGCCCTCCCCCGGCCTCTGCCTCGACCTCTAACAACGGGGGGAGAAACTCCTCTACCGTCGAGTACAACCACAACGCACGTTCTCACCATATTTGAGAGAATAAGAAAAAGATAATTAGCACAATATCAATTGCACGATAGGAGATGAAGAAAGAGAAGTTTCCTAACACCCTATAGCCTCTCGAAGATAAGTACAGACGTCTCCGCATCGATCCGCAAGACTCCATTAGGCATGCTCATGACTCGTGAGACTTATGTGAACCTAGTGCTCTGATACCAAGCTGTCACGACCCAATTCCCGCTATAGGCCGTGATGGCACCCAACGTCGCCGTTAGGCAAACCAACGTGTGGACTATCCATTTTATTGTTTATTTTATTACTTTTAAAATCATGAATTTTATTTAATAAGGAACTAAGTATAAAAGATCATGGTGATATAATACATAAATAAGACATTAAAGTGAAATAGTAATATGGTTAGGCAAAACCATAAACAATGTACTAGAAATTCCAAAAATGCGATGTCACAAGTGCACGAGCAATCTAGTAGAATATACAAAATTCCTATAACTATTGTCCTAAATAAAATAGATAGAAATAGTAAATACAATAAGGAGAAGACTTCGGGTGCTACAGATCGGAGCATGGGAAGCAGCTCACCACTAGGTCTCCGGATAAAGGGGATGCGCGCCTGAATGGCCACCGGATGTACCTTCCTCAGAACCTGCACAATTGGTGCAGAAGTGTAGCGTGAGTACATAAATCAACGCGTAACCAGTAAGTATCTAGTCTAACCTAGAAGAAGTAGTGACGAGGGATGGATATCGACACTTACTAGTGGTCAACAAATAAAGTACAAGAATTATATATAGGCATAAAATACATCAGTGATAGCGAAATAAGAAACAATAAATGACGTGATCCTTGAACATAATATCAGTTTAAAATCCCCAAATATCACATGCCACCTTAACAAATAAGGCCCATCGAGTAATTATCGAATCTCAAGCGATGAAGGAAATAACATTTATATTCTGACTCCTAACGATATTATGCACGAGTTATGCCGAGGTCGTACGACCCGATCCAGAATACTCGTGTACACTGCCGAGGGTCGATCGACGTGAACCATAGATTCATCTTAAATATACTGCTGAGGGGCTCGATCCACAAGAATACAGAAACTCTTCGAACTAAGGGTCATATAGTTACAACACCAGAATAGGTACATCAAGAAGCATAATTTTCTATCAACAATCGAATAATCCGCCAAAACTCAAAATAATGAAGGTCAGCCTAACGTAATACCTAATCAAATTTCAATTAAAAATTCAAGTAATTAAACTAACAAATTGGGTACAAATAACACAAATATTGCATGATAAAGTCCTAAATCTACCCGTACATAAACATGATTTTAGCTACGTACGGACTCTCGCCACTTCGTGCGTACATAACACCCACAATTATTAACAAATAACAATTTATACACATACGGGGATAATTCTCTCTTACAAGATTAGGCAAGAGACTTCCCTCGCTTCCAAGTCCATTACTCGGCACTTCAACCTCACTAATTGCCCTAAATCCATTTCGAGCAATCCGAAACTAGCCAAAGGTCATACAAACTAATCAATTATGCTCAAAAGTTCATAATTCATCTATTAGAGTAATTACCCAACCTAAATTAGAAAGTCCCTAAAAGCCACCCCCTTGCCCAGTGCCCAGATTTCAAAATTTTCGTAAATAAATGTTACCCATGACCTTACAAACTCAAATATACAATTTCTACTCAATTTCATAACAATTTTCGTGCGGTAATCCCATTTGTTTTACCAAACCCTAGAATCTACCCATAATCTGTGTATTAAACTCAATTATGTAGAAATTACTTACCTTAAGATGCTAGGTAAAAAATCCCCCTCCAAGTGCTCCAAAATCGGTCAAGAGAAGTGGGAAATGAAGAAAATGGCCTAAGTCCTGTTTTTAAAACAAGCTACTGCCCGTGTATCCTTTCTTCGTGATCACGAAAGAAGCCTCGCGATCGCGAAGGTGAAATTGACACTTCTTGGATTTTCCCCTCCACGAACGCGAAATGGGTCTCGCGATCGTGAAGGCTAACCAGTCCAACCCTTCGCGAATGCGAGTCCCCTTCGCGAACGAGAAGGCTACCAGCTTGCCATCCCCTAGCCTCAATTTCTTCTTCGCAATCGCGACCTACACTTCATGAACGCGAAGCTTTACAGTTCTCTCCCATTGTGAATGCAGACCAGTCTTCGCAGATGCGAAGCATAAAATCTCCCCCCTACCAAATCGTTCATCGCGAACACAAGAATACCTCCGCGTTCGCGAAGAAGGAAACCAGCAGCAGCAATATCTGCAATTTGGACTTCACCCCGGGTGGTCCGAAACACACCCGAGCCACCTGGGATACCGTCTAACTGCACCAACAAGTCCATAGACATAATATGGACCTGCTCGAAGCCTCGAAACTCATAAAACAATATTGAAACTACGAATCGCACCCTAGAACCAAACTAATCAACTTATGAACTTTAAACTTCTTCAACTAGATCCGAACGCGACGAATCATACTTAGACAACTCGGAATGACGCCAAATTTTATGCACAAGTCACAAATCACCATACAAACCTATTCCTAGGCTCGGAATCCCAAACGGACATTGATAACACCAAATTCTACTTCAAACCAATTTAAGAAACTCTAAAACTGTAAGGCCCCGAAAATTTTTGCTAAGTAATTTAGGATTTTGAGGTGCCATGTAGGCTAATTATAATATTTTATGTGCTATAAACATGATATAAATAGATTGGATATGGTGAATTAGTGTATACGTCATGTAATAAGTAATGTGGGGTCCAAGGAGGGGCCTAAGTCTAAGTCAAATCGGCAAATTTCATAATAGGCTAAACTTCCAAATGAGTTTGCACAAGTCGATACTTTGAACGAGCATATCTAAATACATATAAGGTTTTATGTGATGAACAACCTATCATATGAAAGGTCTTCGAGTCCAGTTTCCAACGCTTTCAGCCGTTCGTCATTTGGACATTCCTACACAAAGTTATGATTAAATTACCAAAGGCTAGATTTGCGACCATTTTTGCGTTCGCAAAATGACTATGCGGACCGCGTATGCGTCGCATAATGAAGCAGTGTCGGGCAAAACATTATGCTGCCGCATGTTGATTATGCTGTAGCATAATCGATTATACTGTCGATTATGCTATAGCATAATGATTATGCTGCAAGAATGCTGCCCACATTTCGATTAAGCTATAGCATAATTGCACCACATAATTAACTTCGGGGGTCATTTTTGGAAATTTTCATATACGAACCCACTTTGATAAATAAGATTTGGGGCTTCATTTGGGACTATTTTACACTAAATCCAGAGAGAAGTGAGAGCATTTTAGAGAGAGAAAGAGGGAACCTAGCCTCCTAATCATCAATCTTGCACAAACCCTCAAGAATCAAGCATGCTAATCTCTAGCTCACTATCTTCCGGGTAAGTCCTACTTCTAATATTTCATATATGAGATTTTGAGTTCAAAAATATATTACGGGGATTAGAAATAGGCCATGCATGTGGGAATAAGTTGTAGTATGTGATATTAAAGAACTAATTTGGGTAGCTCCTATTAAAATTGGTTGAGGGAGGAGGGAATTTCCATTTTCAGACCTTGTAGACTACTTCACATGATAGGTGTTTGATGAAATTCCTAAGAGAGTTACACCATGGGTAATCTTCCTGATTATTAATCGATTTCCGCTATCTCCTTATAGATTGTTATTGCTAGAGGTGTTTGTGGATTGTAGAAACTTAAGAAAAAGCTCTTTGAGGTATGTATGGCTAAAACCCCCTCTTTTTAGAAATTAAGCTTCCATGGTGTCCGTACAAATATTGTAAGTCCGAAATTTGATTGATGTAGTACTTGTTATATTAAATGAATTGATGTTGTGAGAATGTATGTGGAAGGTGCGTCTCCATGTGTTTAATATGCTATTCTTTGTAAAATTGAGGATGTGTGGAGAACATGAACTACGTGCTAAAATGCCTAAATTTCAAGTCGAGGTTACATTGTGATTAATATGCCGGACTAGATGAATTCCTCTCTATGCTTATAACTTAAATTGCTTTTGTATGTGCCTATGCTCTTAAATGGCAAGGTTAATGTTGAGAATGGGAATAATGTGAAACGTGAGTTACGGAATGTGGCCTAGTGCCAACTATGATGTAATAACTGTGGCCCCAAGTGCCGATGAACTTGGGGCCATTCCGTAACTCACGTTTAAGAGCAAAAAAATTGAATTGAGATGATTAATGGAAAAGGGGTAACGTCTTGGTAAGACGGCTTAGCCGATCGGGCCGTGATCGGACGCCATGCTACACACATGGTGGTATTGTGCTGATATTAAAATCCGAAAGTGAGAAAGAATTATGATTGAGGTAACGTCTTGGTAAGACGGCTTAGCCGATCGGGCCGTGATCGGACGTCATGCTACACACAGGGTGGTAATGTGTTGATATTGAACCCGAAAAGTGACAATTAAATAGTGATTGAGGTATATGTCTCAAATGAGAAAGCCGATCGGGCCGTGATCGGACTCCGCGCAATAAAGTGGCGGTATTGTGAATGATGATGAAAAGTTTTGAAATGTCCCAACCTAGAGGTAGGAAAATTATGTGAAAGCTATGTGATTCCTTTTAATTGATGATGTGGTGATTGTTTAAAGCTTTTGTTGAATTCTTATGATTTCTTTGTTCTTTTATGATAGTTCTTTCTATTGAGATGGTGTTTATGATTTCTTTGTTCTTGTATGATAGTTCTTTCTATTGAGATGTTGTTTATGATTTCTTTGTTCTTGTATGATAGTTCTTTCTAATGAGATGGTGTTTAGTTATACATACTAGTACTATTCCATGGTACTAACGTCCATTTTGCCGGGGGCGCTACATTTTTAAATGGATGTAGGTGGTTCCGTAGCAGACAGTGTTGGTCGCAGCTAGTGGCTCATCCTCTTTTCAGCCGACTTGGTGAGCCCCACTTCATTTCGGGGTCCTGTATCATTTGTTCATCATGTACTTATATTTTGAGGTATAGCCGGAGCCTTGCTGCCGGCATTTTCATATTTCTCTTCAGTTGTATTTAGAGGCTCCGTAGACAAGTTGTGGGTGGTGTCGGGTATTGGAATCAAAATAGAAATATTGAAATTTGGCAAAGATGTATAAAACTTGTAATATCTTGAAACTTATGAACGAGGTCGCTAATGGAAATGATATGGAAGTCGTTAATGATATATTCATAGAATTTGATTAATGGTGTACATTTTCTCTTTTTTCAAAGACGAATTTGGGGTAGTATGAAATCTAACAGGCTTGCTCAATCGGGTTTACTCGGTTGAGCGCCGGACGCGCTCCTCGATTTTGGGGCGTGACAAAAACCTTCAAGGCGCCAACTTTCAACCTTAAGTGCCGAAATGCTCACGGATCACCCAAAACTCGATTCGAACACACGCCGAAGTCCAAAATCATCATGCGAACCTATTGGAACCATCAAATTCCGATTCCAAGGTCGTTTACTCAAAATGTTGACTCAAGTCAAACTTGGCCACCTTTGGCCACTATTAAGGAACTAAGTATTCCGAATTCAACCTGAACTCTTCCAAAAATAAAACCAATCATCCTTGCAAGTCATAAATAGTAAATGCATATACGAGAAGTCTTAAATAGAGGAATAGTAATCTAGAAAGCAAAACGACCGGTCGAGTCGTTACAATATCAGTACTTTCGGACTAAAAATTATAGCAAGAAGCTACTAATAAGTGGTTAAAATCCATATCTATCACCAATCTCAAAATATGATAAATGAAATTAAAACCTCGCTCAAGATATATTCTGCCCAGCACTTTCGCTTTTGCGGCCCATAAGTCACTTCTGCAACACCGCATCTACAAAAAAACCTTCGCAGATGCGGAATCCGCTTAAGTCCCCAGATTTCGCTTCTGGGGACCAATAGCTTGCACTTGCGGAGCCGCTTTTGCGGTCAAGGATGCGTATTTGCGCTATCACATTTGCAAAGGTCCTTCACATCCGCGGACCAAGCTTTCTCCCTCCCAACTCTGCATTTGCAACCAATCGTCCGTATTTGCGGACTCACACCTGCGGATCTGACCTAGCAGGTACAAAAACATCAGAACAACAATACCATCCAAGGCCAAAAATGGTCTGACCTTATCCGAAACTCACCTGATCCCCTTAGGACCTAGTCCAATCATGCCAACCAATTTCAAAATATAACAAGGACCTACTCGAGGCCTCAAATCACATAAAATAATATCAAAATCAAGAATCGCACGCCAATTCAAGCTTAATGAACTAATCCAAATTCCCGAATTCCAGCCGAACATGCCTAAACAACTCGGAACGACCTCAAATTTTACACACAAGTCATAAATTACCATACAAACCTATTCCAAGGCTCGAACCCCAAACAGACATCAATAACCACAAATTCAATTATGGGTCAAACCTATAAACTTCTAAACCTTCAAATTGTCAGCTTTCACCAATTAAAACCAAATCAACCTAGGAACCTCCAAATTCAAATTCAGATATACACCTAAGTCCAAAAGTACCATTCGAGCCTAACAGAACTATCAAAACTCTGGTTAGAGGTCAAATACATAAAAGTCAAACTTGATCAACACTTCCAACTTAAGCTTCCATACTAGGTACTAAGTATTCCAATTCAATCCAAAACCTCCCTCAAATCAAACCAGCCATCCCCGCAAGGCACATAACCATAAATAAGGATACATGAAGCATCTAATAAGGGAACAGACTCAAATACAAGCTGGGTCATTACATCACCACGGGCAACCTTTTACATACCCAACCATTTCAAAGTGTCTAATGCATACCTCTTTGCTGAGCTGGCATACACGTCAATTACACCAAAAAAAACGAGTGAATGAAAAAAAGAATTTATCTGAAGTTTTATATGAGTGCCACATGCCCAACTTTTAAATTGTTTCATTTTTTTAAAATCATTTCAATCTTCCAAAATCCCTAACCCTCTATCTTCCCTTCCCTTTACCCCTCTGTGATTAAATAAGAACTCACACCCCTTTCATCTTCTTACATCCTATTTTTAATCATTATACATCGATCTAAAATTTTAGATATTTGTATGTTTAGAAGAGGGAGGTATGAAGGTAGCGGTGCTGCTACCCCTCACCCCCACTGGAGTCCCCCTATTTTTTTTTTTTTTTTTTAATTTCTAATTATCTGTTGTCAGATGCACAAGCCAGCAAAAAAGTTTACTACGTAATTCTTGTTTTACTCTGAGAACTAGGGAAATTAAATACATTTGAAATGAAATGCTAATGAAATTGAATTTTGTTTGTAGACCTGGAAGGGGTAGAAGAAGAGAAGTTTCACAACGATCATTCCAATACAATCGATCAGAAAATTGAAGAAGTCGATCAAAAGTAGCTTCTCTTTATACATTCCACATAGTAGGTTCTCAGCTTCTCTTTGCTTCTACACTGACTCACTATGCTTGGTGAACACGGGGATGGAACAGGGGATTTATTTTTTCTTGATCGTCGAGCTTTATTTTTGTGATGATATTTTTAAAATTTTGAGATGCAATCCCCTTTTAACAATTGATGATTGGACCAAAGTTCAAGGTATTGCAGAGAGTTGTTTTGGCCAAAAATGGCGTCTGGGTAGATGATGAAGATGGAGCCATCGAAATTTAAGTTGTTTTAAAAGTAGTCGATATTAATTTATTTTTGCATTAATAAATAATCAAAGTTTAAATATTTTTAAAACGCTTACTAAAGCTTAATTAGCGGTAAAAAAAAGTGGTTATTTACCCCCTATGTCGTGCATGCTCGGTCTCTATTAGAGCCGATTCCGATTTTGAATAGACCCAATAACTCGGGTTGGTCCAAGCCAAACCTACTACTATAGTTTTGAGGGTTGAGCCTAGGAATTGGACAGATGGTTTCCTTGACAAACCCCGATCCATATGCCGATTATCACTATGACATATCCCAAAAAGTTAAATGTGGTGGGACCCACAAAAAATATACACTCCAAGTTCAGTTCAGCAGATTCTTGACTTCACCTTACCTTAGATTTTCTGCTATTATTATTATCTGTCCAAGTTTACAGTTCATCATCATCCCCTTAATCATTCCTTGAAGTACGAGAAATAATATATACTTTCTATATTAGAAGTACTCTTTTCCCCATCGTCACGTTCACGGCTCCCACGAGCATCACTCCCAAAAGTCCACTGTTTCAATACCATGTAAAACCACCAAAGAATCAAAATCCAAAAAAAAAAAAAAAAAATTAAAAATTCAACCCCTCAACCCCCTTTGTGAACCCAAGTTCAGTTCTTGATTTTTTTATATCAAAAAGTCTATAGAAACTCAACCCCATAACACCCTTTGTAAATCCAAGTTCAGTTCTTGAATTTGCTTGGCCAACCAAAAAAGAAAATGAAGGGGTTAATCAGTAGCTTATCTTTTTCAGATCATCCTCATGTTTCACTTACAAAGACTCCAACTTTCCTCAAAATTATTGTTCTTTCTTTCCTTTCAATCTTTCTTTTCTTCATAATCAGACGTTTTTCATTTGATATCACCACTTTTACTACTACAACTCCTTCTTCTCATGAATTTCCTATGTCTTTTACTTCAAGTCCTAACCAAACAACCACCTCTACCGTCGCCGGAAAACCCCCACCTCCACCGCTCAGGAGGCCGGAGATGGCAGTGGAACGGACGGGGATAATTGATGAGAATGGTGCAATGACTAATGACTTTGTGGTGGGGGAGTTTGATGAGGAGCTCATTGACAGTGTGGTGAATGGCAAGGTTAATGGGACTGATGAGGCATTGGAGAGTGATGGGAATAGAGGTGGTTTGAGGGGTAAAATTGGGAAATTTAAAGTTTGTGATGAGAGTATGAGGGATTATATTCCTTGTTTTGATAATGTGGAGGAACTTTCCAGAGTGAATTTGTCAGAAAGAGGGGGAAATTTGGAAAGGCATTGTCCTTCAAAAGGAAAAGGATTGGATTGTTTGATTCCAAGACCTAAAGATTACAAACTAAGAATACCATGGCCAAAAAGCAGGGATGAGGTATTCAATTTATGTTTTATTCATTATTATACTTCTAGTTAGTTAAGTTTCTCCATCTTTACCTAATTAATTGTGATGGTGAATTTGACTAATTAAAATATAAAAATTCGTTTTTGTCGATTATCGTTTGCAAGAAATACATTTGGTATATGGTTGATCTTATAGTTGAATTTACTTGCCTAGTTTAGAATTAAGGAAATAGTTGAAAGTGACTTGTCTTGGAATTTTGGTGCTTGGTTAGGTTATGGTTGCCTGTACATAACAGCATGAGGCAGGTTGCGGGAGTTTTAAGTTAAAGGTTAGGTAGTAAGCTTTTCTTTACTGTTTTTTATCCTGGTGAATGAAGACAGCTCTCTTAGAATCTAGCTAACTACTTAGCATTAGGAATTTGTCAGCTGCTATTGGAGAGGTACATGTGCCTTGTTTTTTCGGCCAATCACCTAATTTTGCCACTCTGCATTAATTCTAACCATGGTGTATGTGAATTGGTCTTGAATTTGCCCTAGTTATTCTTGGATAAATTTCATTATTGGATTCTCTTTCAATTCCAGGCCCCACTTGCTGGGATTTTACTGGGTTGTTGTTGTTGATTCTCTTTCAATGTTATCGATAATGTACTCACCACATATGTCAGTCATCCAATTGATTAGAAACTGGCCTAATTATTTACTGTAGAAAACCGTGGTTTTTCCCTAACCATTGTCAATCAGTATTTTCTGCTTTCGTCTTTTATTTCCTGTTAGAGGGGAAATGCCACTACTGTTCCTCTATTCTCTGGTGTGAGCTGTGATGCTCTTTTTGCTGCTTCGTCATGGCAATTTTTGCTATTGTCTTCTTCACATTTTGGAACTAAGTCTGGATGTATGTATATTATTTCAAAGTTTTATAAATGACGGAGAGAACCATATTAAAAAGTTAGTTTCTTATCCACCATTAATGTTGATGTTAAAAATGAAAATAAGAGTGTTCCTTTTACCTTTATTTGAAGATCCAAGTTTCAAGACATTACTTTTTTTTTTAAATATCAGTAACAAGGCATTACATATAAAGCTTTAAATTTAAACAGATCTGGCTTTCCAATGTGCCCCATACACCCTTTAAAGAGAAAGCAGGCAATAAGTGGGTAAAAAAGAAGGGAGACAAGTGCATATTTCCAGGAGATGGGACACAATATGTCCTCGGTGCAAATCAGTATTTGGATCAGATTTCCAAGGTACTCTGCCTTTTCCGCTTCCTACTTGGTTTATGTCTTATCAACATGACTTAAAAATGCTACTATGTTCATTCAACCATAGATGGTCCCAGAAATTGCTTTCGGCCAACGAACAAGAATTGCCATGGATATCGGTGGTGGTGTAGCGAGTTTTGGTGCATATCTGATGGACCGCAATGTCAGCACACTGTCCATTGCAACAAAAGATATGCATAATAATCAGATTCAATTTGCATTAGAACGCGGAGTGCCTGCTATGTTAACAGCATTTGCTAAACACCGTCTATTGTACCCTAGCCAAGCATTTGACTTGATACATTGTTCCAGATGTAGCATTTATTGGACCCGTGATGGTACATCTTGTTTGCTTTACTATTTGTTTCGCTATTGATTGCTATTCATCCTCAAGTTTTTGTCCAAGAAATTGTTCAGAGTTCTGTTATTTTCTAGACAGCTGAAATGTTTTGTTATGGTACAAATTATCTGGTGTAGAGTAGGGTCTCAATCTTGCAACATGTCTTAAACTATTCTTTTCAACTAAAACCAATCTCATCCCCACTCTGTAAAAAAGCAAAAACAAATGGCTTGACGTGGGAAAGCAACACAATATGGGAAATATAAAGAAACTTATCGAAAATAGGAGAAATAGAAACAAACCATCTTTTGAACTTTTACATGTATTCTTCTTTAAGTAAATTGTATTTGCATTGCAATACAAGCATTGCGTCTTCTTTCCTTCTCTTTTCCACATGATATATATATGGTTTAAGGGGTAAATCTTATTGCCAACCTAATCTCTCATTTCTCATTTATTGGTCTTTAATTTTGCCGGTGAAGATGGAATTCTGCTCCTAGAGGTAAACAGGATGCTTAGGGCAGGAGGGTACTTTATTTGGAAAGCAGAACCTGTTTACAGACATGAAGAAAACTTGTTTGCACCGTTGAAAGGTAACAGCTTCATCCAATATCTAGCAATATGGCACCATCAAATAGAGGTTGATATGAGTTAGAAATGTAGACATGAATCTTCAGGATTTGTTTCTGTTAGCGAATTGTGTAAAGCGTCCATCTTTAGCTTTCTCTTTATGTAGCATAAGGAGAGTCAGAGATGTTAATGAGTTACGAATCTTCTTGTAAATTGAATGCCATGTCCATCATTTTTGTACTTCCCTTTTCAGCTAAATCGTTACTGTGAGCTCTTCTAACTGTGGTAAAACGACATGCTGCTTTATGCTTTATATTCCTTACTGTTATGCAGAAATGGAGGATCTAACTCGACGCTTATGCTGGGAACTACTAAAGAATGAGGGTGACATTTCCATTTGGAGGAAGCCACTGAATAACAGCTGCTATCTTAGTCGTCCTCCAGCAGTTCAACCTTCTCTATGTGGTGTTGGTGACGATCCAGATAACGTCTGGTATTTCCTACTCTGTTCTGCCAATTTCATAAAACAGCATGCTGTAATTTCATCAATTCTGGATGCATGTCGTGCAATTTCCTTGGACTCCTGTTGAGTCATGTTCTAATATGTACTAGTCCTGTTCACTGTTTGCTTTTTATGATGAATTTATCAGTTTTTTTTTCCTTCCAAAAGTTCATTGGTTAAGGGGGCAATTAACAATAGGGATCTTAACGCAGCTGAATAAAGTAGTGACAAAGTTGTGAGTGAACTCCTAATTATGTGCTGCTGATACTCACTTTACTGGTTCTTTTTGGCAGGAACGTAAACCTAAAGACATGCATCATGCAGTTACCTGAGAACGGCTATGGATCTAATGTGACTACTTGGCCTGCACGCCTTCACTCTCCACCGGACAGGCTGTTTAGTATAAAAATGGACGCTGAACTATCTAGGAGGGAAATTTATAAAGCAGAGTCAAAATTTTGGCATGAAATCATAAGTGGATATGTTGGTGCTTTCCATTGGAAAGAATTAAACCTACGAAACGTGATGGACATGAGAGCTTTATATGGGGGGTATGTTCCATTTAAAAAATTCGGGTCTGGTCATTCCATTTTATATGCTCTGGTAATATCTAAGCTTTTGCTGTCTGAAAATTGTTTAAGCTGCACTACTCCTAACTTGAGATTCTTTGGTAGGTTTGCAGCTGCGTTGCATGATTTGAACATCGATTGCTGGGTTATGAATGTTGTTCCTGTTAGTGGTTCTAATACATTGCCAGTTCTATATGACCGGGGTCTCATTGGAGTCATGCATGACTGGTAATGTACACTGCGCTTTCTTTGGGTGGATTTTGCACCAAAATGTTTATAAGTCTGTTTTTGAAGTCAAATAATTTGAGTTATTGACCTATTATGCTAAACTAACATAAGTACAGAATTTACATGAACATCCACAAGACAATACACTACGCATACCTCCTTTTTTTGTTAGTCTTCAACATTTGATAACCGGTGCCTGTGGATATAAAAATCCTAAATTGCACTATAATTGATCAGGTATTAAACGAATAACTGTTCTACACCAAAATCAATTTCAGTAGTTGAAAATGACCTCTTACCAACCAATTAGACCATGGACATGAAAAGCTTAACCTGTTTCTATTGGTTTGAACTTCAGGTGTGAGCCATTTGATACTTATCCAAGAACATATGATTTACTCCATGCAGCTGCTCTTTTCTCAGTAGAAAGAAATAGGTATGGTACTTCGCTGACCTTGCCCTTATCTTATCGATCAATGTGGTTCGTAAAAAAGTAGTTCATTTTATGTGAGGCTGACTATACGTTCTCACATCTTATTCCCGCATTCATGCAGATGTAATGTGACGACTATCATGCTAGAAATGGACAGAATTCTTCGACCAGGGGGACGAGTTTATATTCGTGACACCACACCTGTTATCGAAGAGCTCGAAGAAATTGCACATGCCTTAGGATGGGTGCCATTTAAGTTTGATGGCAGCGAGGGTCCTCATTCTAACTGGAAGCTTTTGATCGGTGAAAAGCGTCTATGATATGATTTCATTCCCTGGCGCCCCCAGAATTTGGGGGCAATGGGGAATGAATTTTTTTTACTTTTTTTTTTTATAATTAATTTTACAGTAGGGCAAAAGATGGTGTAATACAAAATTGAAAAAGTGTCATATAGATTATACTCGATAAACTAATTCAAAATTTGTAACGCTATAAGATTTTATGGGAACAGACTGAATTAAATCATTGACACCCCTAGTTTTATCTGTCTCCGAGGAGAATTTCCCTTTTTCTTATTTATTGTTATTACTTGAGCAATTTTTTTAAAGTTTAATTTGTTTTAATTTTTGACTTTATAAGTAATCTTTTGTTACTTGAGTTCAAGAAAACTAAAGAGAAAAGTAAAACACCATATTTGCACAGTATTATGTTTATTGTCACTTTGTGTCTACAATTCTTTTAGGCCAAGCTCATAAGCGGCCCCTGAGCTTGTGGGATTCTTTCACTTGAACACTTAGTCAATGCCTTGTTCCAATTTAACACACATATCATCCATGAACTTTGTCTTCCTTTTCTCTTCTTATCTTTCATTCCCTCTTTATTCGTCTTATATACCTTGAGTGCAAGTTCAGTGCCGAGCCGAGGGAAGCGGGCATGGACGTGAGGCTTGGATCGCATTCGCAGGTCATTCCCAAGAGAGGCAGTTTCAAGTACCTTGGGTCGGTTATCCAAGGGGTGGGGAGATCGACGACAATGTCACACACCGTATAGGGGTGGGGTGGATGAAATGGAGGTTAGCATCTGGAGTCCTGTGTGACAAGAAAGTGCCTCCGCTACTCAAAAGTAAGTTTTATAGAGCGATGGTTAGGCCGGCCATGTTGTATGGGGTTGAGTGTTGGCCAGTTAATAACTCACATACCCAGAAGATGAAGGTAGCATAAATGAGGATGTTAAGGTGGATGTGCGAGCACACTAGGATGGATAAGATTAGGAATGAAGATATTCGGGAGAAGGTGGGCGTAGCTCCTATTGATGACAAAGATGCAAGAAGCGGGGCTCAGTTGGTTCGGGCACGTACATAGGAGGACCTTGGATACTCCGGTAAGGAGGTGCGAGCGGTTGGCATTGGTGGGTACGAGGAGAGGTAGATGGCGGCCTAAGAAGTATTGGGGAGAGATGATCAAGCGGGATATGGCGAGGCTTGAGATCTCCGAGGACATGGCACTCGATAGGACGCTGTGGAGGTCGAGCATTAAGGTTGTAGGTTAGGAGGTAGTTGAGCATATTTAGTCTACCAGAGTGAGGCTAGGTTGATAGGTTTTAGTCTTAGATTGCTAGTGGTCAGTGTTGTGTTTACACTACTCTTCCGTTTTCATAGTGTCGGACCTTATTTACTGGTTATTATTTCTGCTTTCCATCTATTCACTGGTTCTTGTGATGTTGTTATTATTTCCATGGCTTTTGTTGATGGTACTGATATATTGTCTCTTTTCGTCTTTTCGTCTTCTTGAGCCGAGGGTCTATCGGAAACAGCCTCTCTACCCTATCGGGGTAGAGGTAAGGTCTGCGTACACACTACCCTTCCCAGACCCCACTTGTGGGATTATACTGGGTCGTTGTTGTTTTTGTTGTTGTCTTTATTCGTCTTATCTTTCATTCTCTTTTCTCATTTTCCTTCTCTTTGGGTGTGTTTGGTATCAAGGAAAGTGTTTTTCATGCTAGAAAATGTTTTCATGAAAAATAAGTGGTTTTATCACTTATTTTCCCTTATTTGGTTGGTGAGTGGATAATTTTTTTCGGAAAATATTTTCTAGTCATTGGTTAGAGAGTAGAAAATAGTTTTTTAGGAAAATATTTTTTTATGCTACTCTCCTCACCCCCTTCCTCCAAGTCACCATGTTTCCTTGCTCTCCAACCCCCCCCCCCCCCCTCCAAATACCCAACGTTTTAGGACTCTATCTTCTTCAACAATTTAATTATTCTCCTAAAAATTCACACAAACCAAATGAACTAATGTGTTGCTTTACTTTTTTACGCAAAACAACGTTGAAATTTATGCTCCATAACTATAAAGAAAATATTCTTTTTAGGTTGAAAAAGAAAGTACTCTTTCTACAACATGAAAATAAAATAATAATTTTATTGAAATAAAAAAAAATACTTTTTCTACATCATGAAAAGAAAATACTCATTTTGTTGAAATGAAAGAAAATACTTTTTTCTACGTCACGAAAAGAAAGTACTTTTTATTGTTAAAATGAAAAAAAATACTTTTTTACATCATGAAAAATTTATTTAGTGTAGGGGTGGGGGATGAGGGTGGGGTGAGGGTGGGGTGGGTAAGTGGGGTGTGGAGGTGGGGTCGGTGGGGATGGGGAATAGGGTGGGAAGGTTGAAAAAGAGTTTTGGAAAATGTTTTCTCTTCTCTTAATAGGAAAAATATTTTCCTCCAATTGGAGGAAAATGTTTTCCAAAACATTTAAGTCAACCAAACATAGAAAAATTGAAAAATATTTTCCGAAAATGTTTTCCTTCGTACCAAACACACCCATCATATGTTTTGATTTTCCTTGCTATGGAGATCCTAGTATTAGAGTGGTAACCGGGCGGGTCGGGTAGAAAACGGATAATGAAAAAACGGATAAATTATCCGACCCGACCCATATTTAATA